>NC_056733.1:1613747347-1613842347 GCF_019279795.1 Protopterus annectens | reverse complement strand
GTAAATGAGCTGAAAGAACTTAACAAAAACATAGGCTATTTACATACAAGTACAAGACTGCCATTACTATTTCTGAGATTACTACAAATGTAACATTAATAACATATTAGCAAGGATGGTAGGCAGTATAATGACATAGAGTTAGACAGGATACATATTTCTTTATCACAGTATACAAAGTACTTATCATCTTAGCTAGTTGTTTATGTTTTAGTTAATGGCAGAGCTAGTCTGGGTTTGAGCAAGGACATAGCCAGTGTGACTTGAAGTGGAGTTTTAGACTATTTTTGAATTGACTTAGAGAAGTTGCAAGCGTGATGTTATTTGGGAGAGAGTTCCATATTTTATCAGTGGTGTTGGCAAATAGCGCGTCACCACCTAGGTTGAGAGATTTAGTTGTTTGGACAAGGAGTCTGTTTGCTGAGCAAAGGCAGCTTAGATTGGAGTAGGGAGTCATTAAGTTTTTAGTGCTGGGGTATTCTCAGGTTGTTTAAGGATTTTGAAGGCCTCTATGAGTTGGGACTGGTGAAGAAGGTGTGGGAATTCTATCCATCCAAGCTTTTTCAGGTTAATACAGTGGTGTGTTCTGTAGGGTAGGCCTGTAACGAACCTGGCAATGTGATTATAGCAGGATGAGAGCTTGGCCAGGTCAGATTTGTTAAGGTGAGTGAGGACAGGAGAGGCATATAGTAGGGTAGAGAGAAGGTGTGAACGGGCTGTGGCTGCCCTGGCATTCGGGTAAGGAAGGCTTTAATTCTATATAGGGTCCCAAGTTTCTTGTTGACTGACTTAATGGCTTGGTTGATATGTATATCAAATCTGAGTTTATTGTCAATGTTTACTCCTAATAGCTTTGTATAGGTGTCTGGGGAGATGATGGTCCCATTATTGGATTTTATAGTGAAGTTTTCAGTCGGAGATCTATTGGTTGGGTAGAAGAGAAGTAACTTGGTTTTATTTGGATTTAAGATCAGGAGATGGTTGGCAAGCCAGTTTTCGACTTTGGTGAAGCTATGTTGGGTGGTAGTTAGTAGATTTGCAAGAGAGGCATTGGAACATATTATAGTCGAGTCATCAGCATATTGAATGCAGGTGGCTTCAGGGATGACTGTTTGGATGTTGTTTATGAAGACTGAAAAGAGGAGAGGTCCTAATATGGAACCTTGAGGAACTCCTATGGTATTTGGTAGTAGGCAGGAGAGCTTGTTTTGCCACATTACTGCTTGTTGTCTCCCAGTGAGGTAAGCTTGAAACCAGTCAAGGGCTGGAGTATCTAGATAAAGGGTTTTTAAAGTATATAGAAGTAACTGATGGTTTACCATATCGAAGGCTTTCGATAGGTCCAGGAAGAGAGCGGAGGATATTTTTTATTATTCCGGTTGAGATTAATGTTTTCAGTAAAAGAGAGGAGGGCAGTGGTTGTACTATGATGGGGTCTGAATCCATGTTGAGAGTCTGTGAGTAGTTTATTTTGGGTTAGATAGAGCATTAGTTGGTTGTGCATGCACTTTTCCATAATTTTGGCAAGTGGTGATAGTATGGCTATAGGTCTATAGTTGGATAGTTCTGTGGATGAACCTCCTTTGTGGAGTGGAATAACATAGGATATTTTCCAAATTGAGGGGATTGAGGCCTCGGTTATGGTTCTGTTAATTAGGATTGAGATAGGGTAGGCTACGACATCTGCAGCAATTTGCAGGTGTTCAGCCGGCAGAAGATCGTCTGAAAGGGTGGTTGGCTTCAGTTTTTTCAAAAGGGATCTGATAAAGGATGTGGACACTGGCTGGAAGTTAAAAGAGAGTGATGAGTCGGGTATAGTGTTTATAGAAGTGTGGGGAGGAGAAAGTTGGTTAGCTAATGACTGGATGGTTTCTGTGAAGAAAGTATTGAATGAATTGGCTATATCTTCTTGGCTCTTGTCAGATAATGTTCCTGGGGTCGGAGTAGTGGATTTGCCTGGTTGGAGAAGTTTATTTATGCCTGCCCAGTACTTTTGAGGGTTATTCTGATGTTTATGTTGGAGATTGTAGAAGTAATTTTTCTTATCTAGTATGATGGCTTTTTTAGTCTCATTTCTAAGTTGTTGGAATTTGATACGATCTAGGGGTAGTTTGGTAGTGCCATTTATCCCACGCTTTGTCTCTAGTTGTTATTTTGGTTTTGGTGTCTGTTGTTAGCCAGGGTGCTAGTTGAGTTTTAATTCTTATTGAGCGTTTAGGGGCATGCGAGTCAAGTATAGTAAGGAATGAATTGTTAAATGATGACACTGCCTCATCAAGCCGAAGGAACTTTAGTTTTGTCCAGTTACATGATTTGAGTTCAAGTTGAAATTTAGTTGGGTCAAAGTTTTTCTTGGATCTGATGGACCTATAAATAGGTAAGCTTGTACAATTAATTTTGTCTTTCATGATGTATGTGAGCAGGTGATCACTAAGATCATTAGGGAGAGTTCCAGACATATAGTTCTGGGGATGACTGTTGGTGAGTATCCAGTCTAGTATACTCTCTTTTTGGTTATTGTTACCTGTACGTGTGGTAGATGATATTATCTGAGAGAATCCATGTAGGTTAACAGGGATGGGGTTGGACTGTGCTGTGCATTGGTTCCAGTCAATATTAACATCGCCCAAGACAATGGTTTCTTGAGGGTAGTTGTTGGCTATCCAATGTAGAATGACCTCTAGTGTTTCTACATTGTTCCCAGGGGGAATATAGGTGACAATTAGGTTAATGCCCTTATGATTATTTAGTAGAATTTTTAGAGCTAGTATTTCAGCATTAGAGACCTGGGGTGGTTGTATAGGGTTAGTTATGATGTTAAGTGTGCTATTATATAAGACGGCTATTCCACCTCCTCTTTTCTTTACTCTATCTGCCCTAAGTATATTGTAACCAGGAGGCAGGATCTCATTGTCTTTGGTTGATGGCGGAGCCATGTTTCAGATAGACACATTATGTTGGGGAGGTATGTGGCTAGTACAGCATGCAGGCTATGTATCTTATTGTTTAGGCTTCTAATGTTTAAGTGGCATATTAGGAGGGAGTTGACCAGTCAGTGGGAGAGTGGTGGGCTGGTAGGATTTTGAGTTAAGGTTGGGCCTGGATTAGAATGGATGTCCCCATCTTTGGTTATGTTTTTTCTTAGATACGCTAGTAGTCTAATAACTTTGAATAGTAGTTTTAGTTCATATTTGGATTTTGGTGTTGATTGGAGTGGCTTTTTTAGAAGCAAGTGGTTGGAATTTATAATTTTTGGGGTAGTGTAGTAGTGGGCAAGTTCCATGATCAGTGGAGGTAGGGGGGTCTTGGTTTGGCATTTTGGATAAGAGAAACCTACGAATGTGAGATTTTCATAGCTAGTAAGAAAGTATGACAGAATTAGGAGTGGTAAGATAAGAGGAAGGAGTTTATAATTATTTATAGACATGTTATATGTCATCAATGGGTGGGGTCAATGTGCTTCAGAGGAATAGTAGTGGTTAAACAGTAAAGTGGTGGGGGGGGGGAGGAAATTGGAGAGGAAGTTGTGTAGGTTGGAGAGGAAGTAGGGGTGTGGCCTAGTGGCTATAAATGTAGACACAGTGGGGGCCGGTGGGATAAGGGGGCAGGGAGGGGAGCGAGCCCGAGCATAGCAGGGCCGGAGCGGGGCCAACCCAGTCCCAGTGTTTGGTCCTATGAGTGGGGTAAATAGTCTGATAGTGTAAGTAAGCAGATTGGAGTACAGGCTTGAAATTCAACATAAACATATACAGTTGTAAAATGTCTAATACAATTCAACATAAATAGGCATTTACAGTTGTAAAACACTTACTGGAGAGACACTGAGCCTTCATGGGGCCTGTAGCAGAGTGGATTGTAGTTTTACAAATGGTGCCTGCCACAGGTAATATTTATTAACTCTGGGATTGTCTTAAGGTAATAAACAGGGAAGGAGAGGGGAGAACAAGGGTGTGAGCAGGCAGTTCTTTGTACTGCTTCTAATGAGCCAAAGCAAGACAAGTACGTGTTAAGAACAATCACAATTGACCAAGGACTGCTCTGAAACTGTAAGTCTTGTCTTAATTTCTCAGGTGGAAAACCAGGATAACCTTGTATCAGTAGGCTACTGTGGTATAGTTTAAATAAACAAACACACAGTATTGATCAGTTATTGATACTATTTGCTAACAGAAGGGAATAAGAGAAAGTGGAAGATGTGTGTGTGTGTGGTGGTGGTGGTGGTGGTGGTGGGGGGGGGGCTGCTTACAGCCAAAGCACAGTGCTCTCCAGGGGAAAATGAAGATTGGCTCAAACAGTTAGACACATACTCAAAGTTAACTGTAGCTGTTTGCAGACAGTTCAGACCCGGATATATATATGCACAAATAGAATTATTGAGTGCTTTCATTCTTTTATTATTTAGAACTTCACCAGAAAATAACAAGTGTTGCTTCTGTACTTTGCAACAAATTAGTAGTTTTGACCAATAAGGTTTAGGGAAAAAAGCCCACCAAAACAGAACAATGGATTAGGTAAAAAAACTAGAAACAAACCGAGCTAACAATTGGAGATACAGAAACTTTGAATCAAAGATAGGGGGTGCTTTAATCATTTAGTTGTTTCTGAAAAATAGGTGGCGCTGTCACATGGATTAAGACAATTGAAAAATATGTTGAATCAACAATTAACAAACAGGTGGCGCTGTTGCATGGAACAAAATAATTGAAAACTTATTAAATAATAAGGATCAAAGTTAGGTTGCGCTGGACACGTTTAGAGGTTTGTATGAGTACTAGACTGAAAAACAGGTGGTGCTATTGCTGAAAGAAGTACTGCGGTGGTGGTGCTGCGGTAGCGTTGTCGCCTCACAGTAAGATGTTGTCCTGTTCGATTCTCAGCTACAAAATCTTCTGTGTGGAGACATGCATGAATGGGCGTACCTTCGTTGAAGGTTGTGCATCAGGGCTGGCAACTCGGCACGTAAAAATCTACTGCCAATCATTAGCGGACTGGAGTTCCACTGTGGCGACCCCTAACCGGGAAAAGCCGAAAGACACAACAACTGCTGGGAGGCTGCTAAGTGTTCTTGATTCTATCAGACAACTTTTCATAAACCTGATTGGCCAAAACTATTTATTGCAAGTACAGAAGCAGCACTTGTTATTTTCTAATGAAGTTCTAAATAATAAAGGAATGAAAGCACTCAATAATTCAACTGTTCAGCATGTTTTGTTTTGTGAATTTGTGGGATCCCTTATATATATATATATATATATATATATATATACACACACACACACACACACACACACACACACACACACACACACACACACACACACACACACACACATATCAGTGATTGCTTTCATTTTCATCTTTCTGGAAACTCCTAATACAGGTCTCCAGTTTTGAAAACTGCACATTTGGTTTACTGCATCACTACAAGGGTCTGCTGATTTAAATTCCACAGTTGTTGTGAAGCAATTCAGTTGTGCTTTTTATTGTTTGCCTGCTCAGCAATCAGTGTTACCAGTGTAAATGCAAAACAACAAGGACAGAATCACATTTATGCTCTTGACATGTACAGTGGCTTTCAGTGGCAGATAAGCTGAGACCATTTGTAAAAACTTTAGCTGGTCATCAACTATGAAAGCAATTGGCATTTTACACAAGAATGCTGATGTCAGTAAAACATAACAGCATTTGATCTGTAAAGAAATTTGGCAGAATTATCTGCCCTCAGTAATAATTGTGAATTTCCAGATGAGAAACAGTCTCCACAATCTACATGAGATTGTTACCTTGTGGTGGATGGAACTTGTGTACTTCTAGTATTTCTAACAGCTATGTTTCTATAGGTTCCTGCTAATAGTATAGTCTGCCTTGACGTATGTGTTTGGCGTAAGGATCCAGGCAGAGAAAAGTCTTCAAGAAAGAACCCTCATATGAGCCCAAAGTAAAACTAACTAGGTTTACTGTGAATCAGTCCAGCAGCCAGACCTGGCAGTGGTGTCTGTCAGCAAATGTGCATTTGTCAGGCCAGTCTGGGATCATATTAAAATGAAAATGTACAGTCGTATTTCTGTTTGTTGTTTGGGATAGACCACTGAGCCTAGCCTATTTTCTGTGAAAACTCTAGGACAAAAACATCCCAAACATTTATCACAATTAGTATTAAGCTGCGTATCAATCAAATGTCAACATATTTGCAGGCGGTCCCTGACTTTGATTTAGAGTTTTTAACTGCACCCCCCTCAATTTTTGATTTTTTGATAAATCACTGAGAATTACAGTCAGACCATAATGGCAAACTTTAGCGTTTCCTACTTTCTTATTGTTCAGAAAATGCTTATGTTGGAAAAATATTTTTCTATTAAACTTTTAAGTGAATTAATGTAATTTTTAAAAGCTGTACCTATTTTTTGACCTTTGTCACTCCATTATTTTTAGCTTTGTCAATTCTTGAGTAAAGAAGCTGAGAAGAGTAGCAACATACAGCATTAGGAATAGCAATATACAACAATTTTCATTTTCTGTCATTTTAAGTTGAAAACACAATTAATAAAATAGTTATCGCATGTAAGATAATAGCATGTGAACAGTGCTAATAGAAATAAAGTTATTATTTGACATGAACAGTCTACAGCTTTGAATCATGAGTGAGTTATTATATCAGTAAAAAGCAATGGGCTATAACAGACATGAATACATTGCATATTGCAACTTATTGCCATACGCAATGGCGTGAAAGGGTGGATAGTAAAAAAGAGTAGTGCTCAATGCAATTTGTTAGCAGTCAGACATGCTAACAATAGGAAAAAGTGAAATATCTGCTTAAGGAAATATAATATTTAACATTCAGATGGCAAGTATACTTCATAAAACAGTCAAGTAACCTTGTTGGAGAAAATGATACCTCAGGTCAACTCATAACATCATGAGGATATTATAATACCCAAAAGCACAGGACGGTAGGAGGAGGCAATATTTTAAATAAGATGCTGTTAAGAAGCAATCATTGAAGTAACTGTATATACTACTGAGTCTGAGATACCTAACTGAAGGCAAGACAGTGTAATGCTGTGCAGGAATTGAACCATGAAAATGCATTTCACTATTCAAATGGTGTCATTCTGAATGCAGTGGTTGAATCAAAGGAATGGGACCAGGCTGTGATTTCGATACACTAAAAGTAATTGTGATAAAGACTTAATTTCTAGGATTTTTAAGAGTTCTTAGGCTATTCAGAAGTTGTCCATTTGAAGTGCAAAGTAATTTGCTTGGTACATGCCATTCCGTCAGCTTGTTTTGTGGAAAGTTTTGTAAAAAAAGTCGTTATGTACTTACAATAACATTTCATCCGTGTTGTTGATTTTCATTCCTGCTTGACTGATGGGTTTGGATCCAAGGTGTCAGATCCACGTCGGCTGCTTGTGGCAATCCAGAACTCTTGAACGTCTCCTTTTCCTACAAAGCGTCATTCCCATTACCTCAGATCTTCATTGCAAGCACTAAAGAAAGATGTACTCTCAAAACTTATACATATATGTGTATATGTTGGATGAAGGGAGAGATAGCCTCAGAGAGGAAGGGGCAATGCCACTTCTGGAGCTGCTAAGGACATAAGGATATAATCCAACTGTTATATCCCCTCGCTCTTCTAGAATAAACCTAAAAAAGGTTGGGGGTTGGTGGGAGTGGAGCTGAGGAGGAATGAAAATCGACAAAACAGATGGAATGTTATGGTAAGTACATAACTTTTTTATCTGATGTAGTCAATTTTTATTCCATCCTAAAATGATGGGACAGAGTCCCCAGCTACTTAGAACCCTGGGTGGATTCAAGGAAGGATATTTCTGAGCAAGTTACAGCTCTGGTAGAATGAGCCCATACTTTGTAAGGCAAAGCCATTCTTGTCAAGTTATAAATAAAGGAGATACAGTCAGTAAGTCATTTAACTAAGAGAACTTTAGATACAGGTACACCCAACTTCAAGCCAGCAAATGATACAAACAACTGATCAGTTTTCTTATATCTTTTGTCCTATGAAGATAGGAATGTAATTGTCTCTGCACATCTAGCAAATGTAGCAAGTATTCTTTTTTGGAATAGTTCAGAAAGAATACTGGAAAATTAATACATTGACTGATTTTGACTTGTGATACTATCTTGGGGAAAAAGGATGCATTAGTTTGTAAGGATACTCTATTCTTATGAAAAATGAGATATGTAGCTTTCACTGGCAATGCCTGCATTTCTGAAATTCTTCTAGTGGAGGTGATGGCAACTAAAAATAAGGTCTTCCAAGACAAAAATTGAGGTCACAATCATGGGCAGACTCAAAAGGTGGTAGGGTCAATGACTGCAGTACCAGACTGAGACCCCACAATGGCATGGGATCTTTAAAAGGAGGTTGAAGAAGAATTTTGCCATGCAAAAAGGCTTTACATAGTTTATGAGAGGCTAGTGAGCGGCCATCAAATCGAATGTGGAAATTAGAAATTGTTGCTAATTGGGCTCTCACTATTGAAGAACTGGCACCTTGCAATCTGAGGGTCATGCTAGAAGTCTAAACCTCAAGATGCACTCACTTGAAGCACTCCTCAAAATGGAGAACATCAACATATGTGCAATAACAGAGACCTGGTTCAAAGCAGCAGAAAGCACCCCTGTGCTACCAAGCTACCTTTCAGCCCCAGAACTTGGACAAAGCTCTAAAGGTGGTGGTGTCTCCATATTCATAAAAGATATGCACACCTCCAGACTAGTAGCCCAACATAACGCATCAAAGATGCTTTAGGTACAACTAACACTGGGTAAGACAGCAAATCAGGTTGTAGCTTGCTATAGATCCCCTACCATGTCCCAAGGCTCTCACTCCACATTCCTAAGCACCCTGGAAAATACTAAGGTCCAACCCAACACCCTCATACTGGACGATTTCAACTACCCCTCCATTAACTGGGAAAACTACTCATGTACCAATGCACTTGGCCAACGTTTCCTGGAATTCATTAATTCAACTGCACTGGATCAGCTCATTCTTACCCCCACCAGAGATAGCAACATCCTTGACCTGGTTATTACTAACACGGGTGACCATTGCTCTACACCATTAATCAACTCCTCCCTGGTGATATCTGACCACAAACTAATCACCATGGAAATCCACATCCCACCCACACCACCCGCAAAGGTAACCACCGTGAAAAACTTCTCCAAACCCAGCTTTGGGCTTCTAAAAACAGAAGTGACTAACTTCACAGCACCCATGCAAATGGAGAATAGGTGCATGACTGCTGAATCATACACCAATGCACTGTACAAACACGTGCTGAAATGCATGGAACTGGCCATACCCAACAGAACCAAGATTCTCTCCTCCAAAAAAAGGAAGCCAATCTGGTGGTTCCCTGCTATAAATAAACTTTACAACAGAAGGAAGAAACTGTTGCAGAAAAAGGTGAAGTCCCAAGACTGGAAAAACTCCCTTGTTAGCCTCAATAAAAAGTTGCGATCCCTCATAAAATCCTCTAAAGCTAGTTATGAAAACAGAATTGCAGCAGATAGTAAAGACAACCACAAGGCCTTCTATAGTTATGTAAAGAATCTCCACAGCAATACTCAGATTTGCTCTGAGCTACTGCACAATGGCACCTCCTATACTGAGCCAACAGATATTGCCAACATACTGGCTGACAGATTCAGTGCCAACTTTACCCCTCTTCCCCCCTAAAGGACCAACCACAATACCAGAGGAATATCAGGTACCCAATATTACTGCTGCACAGGCTAAAACTGCACTGTCCAAGGCCAAGAATACAGCTTCCATGGGACCTGACAATATCCCTGGCTGTGTTCTGCATGAAATACAATGTGAACTGGCACCACACCTGTGTGCCCTGTTCAATCACAGCCTCACTTCAGGCTTTGTCCCTGCTGAATGGCGCACTGCTATAGTCATCCACTCCATAAAGGGGGAGTGAGTACAGACCCTGGAAACTACTGCCACATTAGCCTGAGTCTGATATGTAAGGCTATGGAGCGCATCATCGTGGACTTTAAAATAAGGATATAGGGAATCTCCAAACTCTGGACCCCATGAAATTTGGCTTTGTGAAGGGTAGATCATGCCTGTGCAACCTGGTTGACTTCTTTGAGTCAGTGACCAGAGTTGTGGATGAAGGCAAGGTAGTTCATACAGCCTACCTCGATCTGGCCAAGGCCTTTGATATGATTCCCCACTCAGGAATTATAGATAAACTCACTAAGCTAGGCATTAACCCCTATATCTCAAGGTGGATGGCAAACTGGCTCACTGATAGAACCCGCACTGTGAAAGTAGCGGATTCCAAGTCAGACTGCCAACCAGTCAGGAGTGGAGTTCCACAGGGGATCGGTCCTGGGTCCTCTTCTGTTTGGCATCTACTTCTATGAAGTCCAGACCAACACAAAGGGACTCTGGCTGACCATGTTCACAAATGATTGCAAGCTGGGAGCCATTATTAACTCCCCAAATGACATAGACATTCTACAGAAAGGCCTCACCGAGACCAACGACTGGTGTCAAAACCATGGCCATGAACTCAATGCCAAAAAATGCATTGTCATTCCCTTTGGGAAAAACTCGGTGCCCATGAAGTACCACATCGATGGTAGTCCACTGAACACTGAAGATGTTATAAGAGATCTGGGAACACAGGTTGATAGCTTACCTCTTCTTTGACAACCACATTGCCACTGTGGTCAGAAAATCCTTCTATGTGGAACATCTCATTATGAAGGGTTTTGCATCTAGGGAGAAATAGATCATCATCTCTCTCTACTCTTCCCTCATTAGACCAATCATAGAGTATAATGCCTCATTTGGCATGTACCTCACTAGACACCTACAACAAGTGGAGAGGCCACAAAAGTACCTCACAAAGAGGATGCTTGACCTTAAAGACATGCCCTATATGGACAGACTTAAAAAATTCCAACTATTCTCTGTCTCATATCGCCTGCTTAGAGGCAATCTCTGCTTGACCTACAAAGCCATGTCTGGCCCAGCGCTGTTAAATATGCTACATCTAAAGAAATCACAATCTAGTTCTTCCTTGTTTGTTGACGTATCAAACCACTGACATATTGTCCATTTGAATTGCAATCGTTCCGGATGGAAGAGCATCCTGAAAGCTTACAACGCTAAAAGCACTGCTCTCAACTCCAGTACATTGACATGCAAATTGGCCTCTTCAGAGGACCATGTGCCTTGGACTGTCTTTCCCAGGTAATGCCCCTCCACCCCAGCTGGGAAGCATCCATGGTCACTATGACCTTGGGCTGTGAGGAGACAAATGGATGACCCTGTAGTAACTAATCAGATTGGATTCACTGCATCAGACTTTTCTTGCACAAGTTAGTAATTCGTATTGGGGCTGACAACGGCTGTTGAAGAATCAACCACTGAGATGCCAACAGCCACTGGAGAATTCTCATGTGAAATCAGGCTAGTGGACCAAGGGTTATCGCTGCTGCCATTGACCCTAGAGCTTGTAGAGCTAGGTGAGCTGAGACTGTGGTACTAAGAAGTATCTTGTTGACTTGTGACCTTAAAGCTTGAACTCTGGAAAGGGGAACGGAGGCTAATGTTGACCTTGTGTCTAGTAGAACTCCTATGAATTCTAAAATTTGAGTTAGCTCTAGATTTGACTTCTCAAAATTTATGGTTATTGCTAACCTTGTGCAAGTGTGGATGGCCTCTTATGTTGCAAAAAAGTTGATACCTAGTTGGAGTGGTAGTGAGCCAGTCATCCAAGTATGGAAACACACGTAATCCTTTGAGTCTCAAGTGAACTGCTACCACTGCCATACATTTGGTGAACACCCTGGGGGCTGTGATGAGACCAAAGAGCAGTGCTCAAAACTGATAATGACTGGCTCCTAGCTGAAAGAGTAAGAATCTCCTGTTTATTTTTATATGATAGTACTCATTCTGGAGATCTGTTGAGCACATCCAGTCATCCTTTTACAAAAATGGAAGAATGGACTGAACCATGACCATCCAGAACTTTGTCTTTCATACAAATATGTTTAGATTGCTGAGATCTAGAAATGGTCTCTAGTCCCCTGTTTTCTTTGGCACTAAAAAAATCTTGAGTAAATCCCGGATCCTTTCTGGTCTGGGGGGACCTCTTGGATGACTCTTTTGTTCAGCAGCTTTTGTATTTGTATGGCTGCTTGATCCCTCTGATTGTGTGGAACATCGGGGATTTTCCTGGAAATTTGAGGAGGAAGGGAAAATGGAATTATATATCCTCTGGATACGATCCTCTGCACCCAAGTATCTTTTGTTATCTCTAGCCAGGCTCTCTGTTGCAGGGACAAATAACCCCTGAATGCCTCGAGAGGGGGCACAATCAAGTCTCCATTCAGGAGTGCTGGAAGGGTTTGCCAAAAAAGATTCTCTGGACCCTTAATGTTGTGGGCCTCCTCTGCCATGGGGTGATATCTACCATTTAAGTTTCCCCCTCTGCCTCTGGGGAAAGACCCTCCATGTGTGTCTTGAAAAGATCCTTGTGATTTCTTCAACCATGTCTTTCCGCCTCCCTGATAATTCCTTGAGAAGGATCTTTGGGGGATGGTGGAAAAATGCACACTCACGGCAGAAAGTGGCTTTCCATCCTTCTCACACCTGGACAAAGTATCTTTTACTTTGGGGCCAAAAAGAAAAGGAGTATTGACAAACATAGACTTAAAAGGCTCCTTGAAGTCACACAAACACATACAGGCATGTCTCCTAATGGCTATGCCTGAATGCACTGCCCTTGAGGTTCCTTCTGTCACATTGGAAATAACCTCATGGATGAATTTGATATCGATTGAGGGTTGCCAGCTGTGAGGTGGCTGAGTCTTTCACCTCCTTAGACATGATTCCTGCAAGGGTATCTGAGAGTTCCTTTATCAGATCCCTTTGTAATCTGGTGAAATGTACCAGGAAGTTCAGGGACTTTAAGGCAAAAGTCTCTGAAGCAAAGACATGCTTCCCAAACCTGTCCATGGCTAGTGACTCCTTGTCAGGGAAATGAACAGAGGAAATTTCATTGGCAAGTTCCTTCCTGGTTGCCGCTACTACGACCATGATATCAACAAGGGGGCCCTTGGACCAGAACTGTTTGTCTTCTGGAAGGGTCATCATTTTATCAGGCTTTCTTGGTATGGTCTCAGTGGAGCCAGGCTCCTCTCATTCCCACCATGAGACCATTTCAAGGAGTTCATCTGCAGGTGGACTCAATCAAGATGTTGATTAGGAGCAAACACCTCCAGGAGCACAGATTCTTCCAGTGAAGGATTGCTGGGCTTCCAACCACTTCTCTGTTTTAGGATTTCAAGAATTTCTCCAGATAGGTTCATAGGTTCATAGATTAGTACTAAGCTAACTGCCCTTGTGAGCCATTTTAAGCCTAGCCAATTATCCCTTGTGAGACTCAAACCCTGCACCTTGTGCTTGCAAGGCAAACACCTTAACCATTAGGCCACCTTTCCAACCCCTGTCCTCAAGAAGTGACCGTGGGTATCCTTCGCCCTCCTCAAAATCTTTGTATTTGGTAACAGATTCAGGGGAATCCAGATGCTTCCTCTTACATATCCTCTTCCAAGGGACCTCTTCAGTGGGATAATGTGGACATATATCAGAAGAGGTAGAAATACCCAATTGGGTGTCCTGAGGTTTTGGTACTGGCTGCCCCCGTGGGAGGGTTAGCTGAGACTCCTGATGCAGAGGAGGGGAAGATACAGAACCCAAGGAGGATAGGAGCCATCTATGTCATGGAAGTTGACAGGGCTCTCTCTAAAGTCCTAAAGGCTGATCTTCCTGGAGAGGGTTTGGAACCCAAGTTTGAAAGGAGGGCTTTCTGATCTTTGGCCCACCCTGCTCTAAGGAAAGCAGCCCAAAGGCAGAAGTCAGAGACAAACTAATCCTTGCTGAAGCTCTAACGTGCAGAGACAGCTCCAAAGCCCTTGGAGTTGACTGGAACACCTTGGATCCAACAGGGTAGAATCATCTATGAGAGCTCTCTGGATCCAATAGCACAGAGGAGCTCAGAGCAAACTTCTGATCTAAGGATACAGCAATCTTCAGACCCAAAGAAGGTAGGCTGGGTGACATGGATTCAAGGGCTCCGAACCCACAGAGGGAGTCAAAGAAGGAAGAGTTAGAGGTGGAATCTTAGATATAAGAGCTTCCTGACCCAAAAGGGGTAGGAGCTGAAACAACTTCTGGGAGGCTCTGTGCCGAAAGCATCTGTCTCACCTCACTCTCCACATCTTCTACCTTGAGGCACCTAGAAGAGTAAGAGGACTGTCTGAAGGGAGAGACCGGTCTGTAAAGAAAATGAGAAGGCACCCATGATGGGACACGGTCCACAGATGGGGAATACTTTGTCCTAGACATTATGTCCAGTATTGTAGGAGGATCAGAGATCTTCAGAGCTGATGAATCCTTTGTTTTCCAAGACCTCGGATCCAAAGAAGCCATCTGATCTGAAGAGAATCTTTTTACTTTTGTCTGATCTGAGGGCATTTGTTCCAACAACTTAATTTTCTTTATCTTGGTTGGATCCATAGAAACTGTTAGATCCAAAGAAGGTCTTTTTGAAGTTTTCTCCAAGGAAACTGAAGAAGAGCCCAGAGATGATTGAGGCAAATTTTGGGACATTTCTCCAGAAATGGCATCACCAAAAGAAGACAGTAAAAGGCCCTTCAAGATCAATTTATTCTTACATTCTATCAACACTAGTGGATTGAAGGCATGACAGATCCCACAACTCTGTTGCAGATGAAGGGAGCCAAGGCAGTAGACACAAAGAGTATGCGAGTCAGAGAAGGGAATCATTTGTCCACATTTCTCACACTTTTTAAAACCCGCTGGTGTTTTATCTTTTTCAGCCATTATAATACGACAGTTATAATACTATACAGAATAGACTGTAAGCAACTGCAACAAACACTACAGAAAGGCTTAACAACAACAAATGAAAGGAAAAAACATTTTATATTTATTTATTTATTTATTTTTAACAAGTAAAGTGAGAAAAGAGACTCCCTACAAAGGTAGTAAGGCACCGTTAAACATAGAAGGTAAGGGAGAGAAAAAGCAGGGAAAGAGATACTAACAATAGTATCTATAGTATGCTAACACAAAGTAAAGAAATTGAAGAAAAACTGAGGCAGAAAAACAAAAAAAATATATCACACTTACCTATCCCAGTAGCTTGAGAGTGAAATAACAATGTCTTTCACCTAATGGCAGCAAACAAGATCTGAGGTAATGGGGGTATGCATTGTGGGTAAGAGAGAAGTTTGAGAGTTCTGGATTGCCATAAGCTTTTGCAAGCAGCTAAGTTAGATCCAATGCCTTAGATCAGAACCCATCAGTTAAGTTCAGAATGAAAACTGACATCAGATTTAATGTTAAGCTGAGGAGTCTTTATCTGAACTTTTTACTTTAGTCACAATAACTGTGGGAGGCCTATATAATAGTTTTGCAATGGTATTTTTTTTCTTTTTTTTATTCATCTAATGTCATAATGTGGTCTGTTCACTCCTTTCAATGACCAAAATGTGCTGAATATCTGATAGATCTCATTTCTGACCCAGTATATTGCAGATTTACCACAGGCAAAGTCCTGTAAAATAAAAGCTAAGGGCAGGAATATTGCCATCTTGGTGTTAAGCATAGGTAGAATGGATTCAGTCAGTCTAAAGTGAAGCAGTGGAACCTGGCGTTAGAGATATGGCAGATGTGGAGTGCCATCTCATTAGTGAGGAAGAGCCTTACCTGGGGCAAGAGAAAGAAAACCTGACGTTAGAGATATGGCAAATGTGGAATGCCATCTCATTAATGAGGAAGAGCCTTACCTGGTGCAAGAGAAAGAAAAGTACTTCTGCATGTGGTTAGTTTCATTTCTGCCATACAGTGCAGCCTCTGGAATCAGACATCTTAGTCAAGGATAATTTCTCTACTGTTCTGGAGTAGTTCAACATGACAGACCCTGGCTGAAAGATGGTAGAGTTGGGGATTTTCCCCTGCAAAACAAAATAAAACAATTGGTTTTCTTTTCTTTTCTTTTTTTTGTCCATTTTTGATATTTTAGGTTTTAATCTAAAATTATTGATATTTTGGTATCTGCTGATTGTGTCATTTGCAGATCTGCCAGTAATGCACACACACACACACACACACACATATATATATATATATATATATATATATATATATATATATATATATATATATATATATATATATACATATATATATATATATATATATATATATATTTAGTTATATAAATATGGTTTTATTTCATAATCTCGAAATGCTGAAATCTCGAATTTCAGCATTCCGCGACCATAAAGCTGAAAATGCAGAATGCCGAAAGTGCATAAGAGCGAATTTGAATATCTCAAATCCGCACTTATGCATTTCTGGTACATTGCGTGAAGTGTTTGGCTGGTATGGTGCCTGAAATTGAAGGTGATTGAGTGTCTGTATATGCTTTTGTACGTTGTATGTGTGGGTAAGGGTAGGGAGGTATAAGTATGAGTGCGAGTGTTGGATTTGTTGGTGTTTGTGTATGTGTGATGTGTATTTGTGTGCGAGCAAGTGTAGAATGTCATGGTGTGAGTTTTTTTTTTTTCGTTATGTGCGATCTCGGAGTTGATATATATAAGTAGGGGGGGAGTGGGAGGCACAGCCCCCCCCCATATGGGGGTGCAGGGGAGTTTCCCCCCCTGCTTATATGTAGTGTAGGGTTGTGTGGTTTGTGTGCTGTGGGTGGAATGGTGTTTATGTTATGTGGTGTATGGTGTATGTATGTTCGTGATAGTGTGATTCATGATCGTGGGTTTCAGAAGTGTGAATGGTTCGGCTTCATAGTTTCGAAATGCTGAAATTCGAGACTTCAGCATTTCGAGATTATGAAGTGAAACTAAACCATATATGTATTTATATATATATATATATATCATACCTCTCAACCTCCTAGAGCAAGAAATCAGGACAAAGCAATAAATAATCGGGGGACAAAGGCCCAAAAATGGGGGCACTTTTAAAATATTGCTCTAACATACTTAGAAAGTTGATAGAGTAACAGATTTTGCATTAGCATGGATTTTCTGAAGGGTGTACAGTCTAAAACTGAAATTTCTGTCATCATTTCCTGACTTCAACCCTCAATGATTTGTCAGTGATTTGCTAGAAAACAACAATTTTATTAGAAACAGACAAAAATATGAGGCAGAAATGAGACATTCTGTGAAAATCTGTACAGTTGAGAGGTATGAATATGAATACATATATATGAAAGAACCCCTAAAGACTTAAAAAGTAAACGGTAAAACTTCTCAGAAGCCATGTAGCTGTAACACTGGCATGTCCTAAAGGGGGTCAGTTGCATATATCTCATGGGTCTCAGCTACAGGAGGTTTAAGGTTTAACTGAAGATTCTAGTGTGTCTATCTTGCAATTTTTACTGAATGGTTTGACTGTGTGACCTTCCTACCCTTTTGTGAATAGCTGCCTGTCTATCTGTCTGTCTATCTATCTATCTATCTATCTATCTATCTATCTATCTATCTATTTATCTACATATATTGATAGAAACCCACAGCCCCCCACTCACACACCTACACACACACACACACACACACACACACACACACACACACACACACACACACACACACACACACACACACACACACACACACACACACACACACACACACACACAAGCACACACAATAAGTGGAGTACTTTAATCCCTAAATAGAGATAGAGAACTCTGATCTCTGTATATCAAAGTGTTCTCCTTATCCACATCAGTGTTCAGCAAAGGGATTCAGCATATTTGCCAGGTTAAGTGTGATACTTGAAGACAGAACCACAATGAAGCAGCTATATCCAAAATGTCCTTTGATAAAATATACTCTACTCTATTTTTAATGACAAATGATAAATAAATACACACATGGTAGGATTCATACATGAAAATAGGTTAGAGATTCATAGGTTCATAGGTTGGTACTAGGCTATTGGCCCTAGGGCATATACAAGCCTAGCCATAACAATTCCCTGGCTATTTCTTCCCACACTATTTACTTCTCTGGTCCCCTGTCTAGCAGGGTGACTGACGTGATCCCCGGGGTGAATTTCCTTTCTCCCATCCAATCATCAAAGTTCCTTTTGAAGAGGGCCAAGGAGGCGCTCTGTTTGACATGTATGGGCAGTCTATTCCAGAGTCTGGGAAGTCTCTGGGCCAGGAACCTATCCCTCCAGCATGTTTTATTTATTGTGATGACAAGGTTTAGATCCCTGGAGCATGTGGCTTTGAGGGATTGGGATTTCTTTAAGTGTAGCATGTCCAACAGCTCTGGGTTTGACGTGACCTTGTATGTTAAGCAGAGATCGCCTCTAAGTAGACGATATGCGACAGAGTATAGCTGGAGTTTTTTAAGGCGGTCAGCATAGGGCATCTGCTTTAGTCCTCTGATTCTTTTAGTGAGGTATTTCTGTGGCCTTTCCAGTTGTTGCAGATGTCTTGAGAGGTACATACCAAATGGGGCATTGTATTCTATAATGGGTCTAATGAGGGATGAGTACAGTGGGACAATGACCTCCTTTTTTCTGGATGAAAATCCTTAGTGATGAGGTGTGCCACATAGAAGGATTTCCTGACTGTCGTGGCGATGTGGTTATTGAAGGTGAGACCACTGTCCACCTGTGTCTCTAAGTTTCTTATCACACTTTCAGTGTTTAGTGCACTGCCACCTACGTGGTAATTCATGAGTACATGTTTTTTCCCAAAGGGGATAACTATACATTTCTTGGCATTGAGCTTGAGCCCATGGCTCTGGCACCAAGCATCTGTTTCTGTAAGGCCCTTTTCTAGAGTATCCATATAATTTGGGGATTCAATAAGGGCTCCCCATTTGCAGTCATCTGCAAACTTTGTTAGCCAGAGTCCCTTAGTGTTGGCCTGTACTTCTAAGAAGTAGATGCCAAACAAGAGTGGTCCCAGGACTGAACCCTGAGGTACTCCACTTGTCACTTGGCTGGAGCTGGATTTGGAGTCACCTACTTTTACAGTGTAGGTTCTGTCAGTAAGCCATTTGGCAACCCATCGAGTGACGTAGGGATTAATGCCCAGCTTAGTAAGTTTATCTATGATTCCAGAGTGGGGGATGGTGTCAAAGGCCTTGGCAAGGTCCAGATAGGCTGTGTGGACTGCTTTACCCTCATCCATGGCTCTGGAGACTGATTGGAAGAAGTCAATCAGGTTTAGGAGACAAGATCGGCCCTTCACGAACCCAAACTGGGTGGGGTCCAGTGTTTGAAGGTTGCCAATATCTTTGTTTATAAGTTCCATGATAATGCGTTCCATGCCCTTACAGATCAGGCTCGTCAGACTGATGGGACGGTAGTTCCTGGGATCCAAGATGGATCCCCCCTTGTGGAGTGGGATAACTGCAGCTGTGCGCCACTCAGTGGGCACGAAGCCTCAGGTGAGGGTATGATTAAACATGACACTTAGGTGAGGTGCCAGTTCATTTTCTAGTTCATGTAGTTCACAGCCCACAGTTACATGCGTTCAAGGTGTAAAAAGAAAAGGATCAGAATGCTACATTATTTCAGACCTCTTTTTGAAAACTACAGACATCAATAAATAATAAGCCTGATGTGGCTTTCTGCAGCATCAAATCCCCAACCTACACATAAAGTGCTGAATAACATTGTCAGGTTGTGCTATTTCTGAAACCAGAGCAAATCTTACAAAAGTAACATTTAACATGATGTTTATTTTCATTTAGTTTTTTAGCTACTCTATTTGTAGTACCCTAGTTTATGTAGCTAGTTCATTATGCATTACATTTACATGCATTTCTCTTTTCATCTCCTTTTAGCAATTTCTAATCTTGAGATAGTCGTACTTTCTCCTGCTCTCTTTTTACATATGAATATAGCTATGAATCGCTGGGCACTGTCATACTCACTTTCACCATTTATATTTCTGTCTAGTTTCATATCTTAGTGCATGTCTTTGGTTATGAGCAATTGATCAAGAGATACTTTCTGAGCACTAACCATCATGTGTCCTAATAGCATAAACTAAACTAATAACCGAAGAGAATTAATATCATACTGTCTTTGAAATGATCCACAAATAACATCACAGAATTTTGCTAACTATATTCAGACTTCTTTTCTACTTAGATTCTAGATTGTAACAGTGCTTCTTTGTTAGAGACTGTTCATATGTTTATTCGTATGCTCAGTTGTCATGCTTTTGAACTGCTGGCATTCAAAAAAGCTTGACAGCTATAACCCTATGTTGATACATTGTTCCCTTCATACATTTAGCAAAATTATTCTTGAAGAAAGTTCACCGGGGCATGTTCTGTTCCTAAGATGAAACTGATGTCATAATCTTGGCAGGTGTACCCAGTTCCATGACGCAGAGGGATAAAGCTCTGTAACTAACTCAAATGACCCGATTTCATATAATGGCTTAAGAAATGGAAAAGCTGGGCGAGGCTTAGGACTGAGTGGCTACAGCAGACTATCTTATCCAGAAGGGAGGATGGTTTGGTGGTCTATTTGACTGTTCCATAACATACAAGTAGAAGCTTGCTGACAAAAAGATTCAGCCATTAAGTTACAATATGGGAGCTGGATTATTAAGATGGTGACCTTAACCCTTGTCAATGTGTGTGCGTGGATGTGAAAGTACAAACGCGGAGAGAGCCTTGTAGGCCTCCACTGTGATGTAAAGTAGGCACTCATGTTAGCTAAATAAGGTGGATTAAGCCCTAAAACAGAAACAATTTTGCTACTCCACTTGCCAGATACAAGCAATAAAATACATTACCTGCATGGATGCCTGAATGAAGTCTCTCTCTGGATGACTCTCGGCTCTTCACCAGGGCCTCCCTGAGAGGCAGGATAATAAAGACACTTACATACAGTATGTGTGGAGGTGATGTTCGGCAGGTTTGGATGGACAAAAAAATCTGGAAAAAAGATAACGATGATCTTGGAAAGTGTTATTTACAAGGGTATAGTCAGGCAAGTGCCAGGTATGCCATGGAACACAGTTTTGAGTAATGGATAATTTATTTATTTTGTGCAACATGATGTGCTGTGCTTTAAATTAAAAAGCATAGCTACCATAGTGGTATTTTACTAGTTTATAGATTTAGTTAAATAGCTTTTCTTTAAAAGAATAACAGGCTGATTATTTTTTTCTTTTATAATATACTGGGGGATACAGTTGGAGTGAGGCCACCTGTGTCATTCTGTTATGGCCATCTCCATGATTTTTACATAAGATGCTAGCCAAGCCAATGGGTCCAAACTTCCTGGCTAGACCCACTGGTTACATAATCTATCTGACTTTTTTTTTGTTATTGATATTTACTTCTAGTATGAGGTTTCCTGGCTTGGTGTTAGCTCCATCTAGGAATGAGGCTTAGGCACATCCAAGTAGAACTGAATCAAGCAATGCCTTATAAGCAGCACAGACATCATCTTTAAGTAATCTATAAGCAAGATTATAAAATGAAAATTCCTGACACGTCGCCAAATAATTCAAATTTCCAGCACTATAATTAGTCTAGCAAGCAACTTTGATACCTTTCGAGTTATTTGAGGAGGTCTTTTCGAAGGCTTCAGAACACAGTAATAAAATCAATGAGTTAGGTCAGTGAGGTATAAACTAATGCAACGATCTGCCTAAAATGGCAAGATATACACTTAAAAATTAAATGGCCTACAAAATGTGTGTTTATAACATTGGTAGCTATACAATGGTCATAGTTTAAAATGTTGTCTATAGTTGTCCCCAATTATTTAATGATAACACCATTTTTATGATTCAATAATTTCCTTTGTAATTATAATTTATGCTCTTTTTTCAAATATTTATAGTATCAGCTCTATAATTTTGGTAGGCTTTTCGATAATTTTGGTAGCCCTTTATGGAGAACTGTGACATCTGCTATTGAAGCATTTATGCCACCCAGTTTGCTGTCATTAGCATATATATCCTCAACCCAGTTCTCACTTTTATATCTGAGAAAAATAATGCTAAAACAAAGTAGCCCCAGTGCATAGCCCATTTGTATATGACTAGTGACCCAGTTGGGATGGATGGGTAACCCCCTTTTGACTTGCTGCATCCCAGTGTTTAATCATTGTTTTCCCTCAGAGAAGTATATATAGACTGATTTTAATCCATTTAATTTGTCAATTATAATCTTACATAGGCAGTCAAACCCTTTAGGAAAGTCAAACTAAGCACCATGTACTGTCAGTCCCTCATCAAGTGCTGTAATAAGATTCAAAGGCAAGCTATACCCTGAACAAGCCCGTATTGGTCCATATCTACCATCGCTACCAGAATAGGACACCTGTGTCATTCTGTTATGGCAATCTGCATGACTGTACATGAAATTTTATCCAAGCTGATGGCTCTAAAATATTTTGTCAGATGTCATTTCTTCACTTAATGAAATGGTACCACTGCAGCCTGTCACCATAGATTAGGAGTGTGACCACATAATCACATTCTGTTTAACATTATTGATAAGGAGTTAATTAGGTTTTGAGTTAATTAAGTTTACATTGATTCTGTATAGGAAACCAAAATAATCATATTACAGAAAATAGAGAAAAATTAAAAAAAAAACACCCAAAATGTTAGAAGACTGATAAAACAAATGGGTATAGTAATTCTTACAATTAAAAAAACATTCATGTGATATAAAATACATAAATAGGAAATATCACTGTGCACCAAAACTAATAACAGATTAAGTGTTACCACAAAAAGTAGAACAATATAGGAAAGGAAGGGGACAAGCGGAATGCAACCACGGAAGCATCAACTAGAGAAAACTGTACAGCAGTTAAGACAAGAAGTAGCACTCTTTGAAGACTTCAGAAAAAGGGACAGATAATCAAAAATACTTAAAAAGACAGATGTGGAAAAAGCACAGTGTTTAAACATATCAGGATTCATCATCACTGTTTCCAATAATAAACTAAAAATATCAACACAAGCAGAAAAATGTAGAAGGTGTGTGGATAGATATAAATGAAAAATGCAAAGCAAGCAATTCATTGATGACCCAAAAAAGGTTTATGGAGATTTGAGGAAACAAAGCAAAAGGAATAGAATTACCATAAAAAATGAAAAAAAAAAATAGATATGTTTTGGAAAAACATTTATGATTAACCTATTGAACATAACAAAGATGCCAAGTGGCTAGAAGAGGTAAAAGAAACAGTAAAACACTTTAATACAGTGGATATGAAATGAGAGGAAGTCACAGCCAGAGAAACTGAGACAAAATTATAAAAAGCTCCTAAAAGGAAAACCGCAGGTTTAGATGCAATGTTTAAGTTTTGACAAAATACACTAACATATTTAAACAAATATTTATCCCTGAATAAACACCAACCTTGTTAACAACAGAAAAAATTCTTGTCCTTAAGAGTAAAACTGCAGGCTATACTAAGACCTGAAGACAAACAGCTTGTCTTCTGGCAATACATAAAATTATATACTGAAACTGATGCAGAAAGAGTTTATTGCCAGCTAAAAAAAGTTAAGTCATGGCAACAGAACAAAAAGGTAGTAAAAGAAAGTCATGTGGAACAAAGGATTACCTGTTGTTAAATAAAGCCATAATAAAGAGGTGTAAAAAGGTAATAATTACAAAAAAGCATTCAACAGCATCCTACATTTGTGGATTATGGAATTCTTACAGATGTATGTGATATATTCTCCAGTGATCAGTTGTATTGCAGTGACTATGAAACAGTGGCAAACCACTTTGTAGCTCAGTCATGTTAAAGGGCAAATAATCATTCCAGGGATAAAAATACAAAGGGGATGTTCCTAGGTGATTATTTGTTACCACTACTATTTGTCTTGCCTTTTAACATATTAGGCTGTTAACTTAATAGACTAGGCTATAGTTACAGCTTAATTTCCAGAAACCTACCTTGCTCAAAGATATCTCATCTTTTGTTCTCATTGTTCTTGTGATGTTGCTGACCCTTCACCTATTCTCGAATATTTATACACTCCCTTCTGTTCAAGTTCCTTCATCATCTGATGATCCGAAAGAACCACTCCAAAAGGTTGCCTTATTATCAGATGATATGAAAAATGATATTTGGTCTTGAGGAATGTACAAAATAACTTTTATAACAGACAACTAAAGCCAATTCTAAAGTGCCTTGACATCTAGGAATAAAGCCCAAGCTATAAATCAACTTGCTCTTCCTGTTCAAACATCGAGGTTTGGCTTGATCGCTTGGCCCTAAGAAGCACCAGATTAGACAGACAAAAAAACAAAAAAAAAAAAAAAAAAAACAGACAAACGAAAACGTTTCATGCTTATCAAATGATATATAAAAAACAAGATTATATAGCTTTTCATCTGAGGGAGGTACAGGTCTCCTCAAAACTGACTACTTGCATTGTTCTGCAGTTGTGGGACTGCATAAATATTTGCTGACCTCATCAGGTCTAAACATAGTGAAAGGTTTAAAAACATGAAGAAATGAAATCTAATATGACCACTTTACTTAGTTTATCAGAATGATTTTAAGAAAGGTGCGGACATGGAGATCAAGCCAGAAATAGATTAGAATCAGATTGCAACTGGAAGTAGAAGAGCAACTGGGGTGGAACAAATGGGGCAATTTCAAGGTGTTATGGGATGCAATCAGCAGATCCATATTTTTTGTTTGTAACAATGCTCCTAGTCCTCATGTAAATGCAAGGGCAAGGAGCAGAGATGGAGGGTTTTAGGAAATGGCATTCTCAAATGTCAGTTCGGAGAACATAATTTTTTTGTTTTCACAGAACATATTTTTTCTTTTTTTTTTTTTTTTTACTTATTTATTTATTTATGTTTTTTTGCTTTTACATTGCTTGTGAGGACATTATTGACATGGCACCCCCCCTTTGGAGAGAAAGAAGGAGCTCTGGCTTGGACAATGAACCTTCTTTTTCCCTTATATATTGCTGTATATATTGCTGTCATGCAGAGCTTGAGTGTGTGAGAGGGTAAGGTATTTAAGACCTGTTGCCTCTCCTCCAAGGCACCTAGGTAGAAGTGCCAGATCAGAGAAGTGACCTTTTTTCACAGTCATGCTGTGTTGTGAGGGGTAGGGTGTTAGGGTTTGGCACCTCTCCTCCTGGGAAGAAGCACCATATCAGAGAAGGAACCTTTTGTTTTATTCTCTCTACTACAGCATGAGGGTAGGGTGTTAGGACCTGATAATTTTCCTCCTAGGCAGAAGTGTCATACCAATGTGTGGATATTTTTTGCTCTGAAAGGGTAGGGGGAGGTTGGGGATAGAGTAGGGAGTAAGCAGGGATCTGGACTGGAATGGTAGAGTTATGGTGAAAACCTTTTTTTTTTTGTTGTTTTTCTCTTCAAATGTAGAGCTGGGGTTGCTGGTTGTCACATCAGAGAAAGGCCCTAGGTGCTAGAAGAGCCAGCTGTGCTTCAGACTGAAATTACAAACAAACAAAAAAATATGAAGAAACGGACCAGCAGGAAAGGAAAAGGAAAGAAAATTGGAAAGCACACAAGTAGAGGCAAATATCAAGACCTCCACGAACTAAGATATGTTGACCAAGACTTGACACAATCATTGTTAAGAAGGAGAGAATTTAAAACAAAAGATGAAAGGCTAATGGCAACCCAAGACAGTAGGCTATATTGGTTTACAAAGTCATTAAGAAAACGTGGGAAAATACAGACTAATGCAGGTTCTGAGAACAGGACTGGAAGCAGTTGTGCATCTTGTTGCTGGTTGTAATATACTCATGTCTCAGACATATGCTGAAAAGCACAACAATGTAGCAAGACTGTTGCAGATGTAGGTGCATATGTAAGTACTAGGTTAGCTGCCCTTGTAGGCCATTTTAAGCCTAGTCAATTGTAGTTCAAAGGTGAGAATCAAATACTGTACCTTGTGTCTGTGAGGTAAACACCTTAACCATTATGCCATGGGGATTGAGCAACAGGTAGATGAGAAGCATTGGAAACATGAAACATAAAGCATCATTGATGATGAAGTTCAGATAACATGAGATACTCCAGTATCAACGGTTAAGAAAATAAATGCAAGAAAACCAGTTATTGTAGTAGTCCGAGAAAAAAAGAAGATAAAAGTAGCATTAATCATTGAAATTGTTGCACTTAGTGAATATAGTCATATAGACACAAAGTCATAAAATGCCAGGACTTTAGGTAAAAATAACAGCAATGATGAATAAAGAGACCCAGACAGTTCCAATAGCAGAAGAAGCAACAGGACTAATAAAAAAGAATTTATAAGTGTACTTAAATATGCTACCAATACATGCAACTCTATATGAATTACAGAAGTAGTCAGCATTGCTGATGCTGCGAAAAGTACTTCTTGCTAACATCAAAGATTGAAACTGTGATAATCTCATGAACTCTAATCATACTCTGACTTAGGAATGGAGTCCATTTACATCACAGTATTAGAAACTGAAAACATTTGGTGAAATTAAAAAGAGTGAAACCACTAGGTGTATTGCTTAGTATGATGGAAGGAGCTGTGTTTATTTTCTTTTTTTGCAGTCTTTGTTTAGGCACCGTTCTACCATAAACTGAATGTTAATTTCCTGTTACTGATCTTTTCTCTCCAGGCTTGCTATGAATGGGCAATGCCAGTAGTAGCCAACTCAGATACCATAAATAATAATAAACAGCAGCAGATGACATAATATATATATATATATATATATATATATATATATATATATATATATCACCAGTTTACTCTCAGTTGTCAGAACAAAGCCTTGCTTACTGCATTATCTCAAAGTGGCTTGCAAATGTTAAAGAAGCAACACTTTATCTGCCAAGACAGTGAGTGGCCCAGCCTTCTTCTCACTTTGAGGATAATCTGGCTGCTAACTAGGTGTTTTTGAATCCCAGCTGCTGTTTACTGCTATGGTATGAACATTTACTAACATATAGCTTTGCTAACTCAGAAGCACTCTCTCAGTGACAGGCATGGAAGTGAAAGGAGGGAAGAGGCTATTTTTATTTATTTATGTATGTTTGTATGTATGTATGTATGTTTGTATGTATGTATGTATGTTTGTATGTATGTATGTATTTTAACATTTGTTTACCAGGAAAGTCTGACTGGGACAGAATCCATTTTCAGTGGAGGCCCGGGGAGAAATGCTCTAGACACATCTTTGGAATGTGGGACGAAACAGGAGCACCCAGAGGAAACCCACGCAAATGCAGGGAGGACATGCAGACTCCTCACAGAAGGCACCCCGGCTGAGAATTGAACTGGAGAACCTCTTGCAGTGAAGCAACAATGCTAACTGCAAGAGGTTCTCCTTTTCAATTCTCGGCTGGGGTGCTTATTTATTTTTACTTTTTGAATTTAACATTTGACAACTAGATTAATGAGCTGGTCCATGAACCTTTTATTTCAGTCATAACTCAAGCCAAAAGGATTTGATATTAGCAGTAAACAGCAGCTGGGATTCAAAAACACAGCAGGTGTGGTTGTGGCCAGCTGACTGCTGTTTACCATGTTTGTGAGATGAGTCCCAAAGTTTATTAAAAATGAAGAATGGGGTATATCAGTGCAAGAAGGTGTGCTTATGAAATAACCTGGTCATGGCTTGGTAACAGCATGCACTGATGTGCAGCCACAGGGAAAGACAAGGAAACACAGTGAACACTGGTCAGGTATGTGTCGCCAAGAGGCTGTGCATAATCATGTGCTTAAAACAGCAGTAAGAAGGAAATGTCACACTGAGAGCATTAAATGAGTAATATACAGGTGTTCTCATCTATGTTTTCACCAAATTAAAGGTTGGCAATGGTTATATATGAAATTAATAAAAAAGGAAGAAGCAAGTAGAGGGTGGAATATAAGGCTAAAAACTAAGGAATGTCCAGGATGGAGGTGGGAAAGGTGGAGTAAAATATTTTTGTGGGTTAGGTGCCCATTTTTAGATATGTATGTATGTATGTAGATAGGTCGAATTTCAATATCTCGAGACCATAAAGTCGAATCCTCAAAATAGCGAAAGTGCATAATCACGAATCTGACTAGGCTGACATGTAGTTAGGTTCCTTTCAGTCCGAGCTTCATAACACTGAGGTTATTTCACCCTAGCTGCCTGTTAATTCTTCTCTCACCCTTCCCTGTAGTCATCCAAGTTCCTGTCAAACAGATCCTCTCTGCAAATGATACAAAAATGTGCATTACTATGAAAGCAGGTATCACACATAAACTTTGAGCTGGGCAAAAACAATGGATAGTTTAGAACAGCATGCTAGTTTAACAGTAATACTGTTGCTGCTAAATCACACATCAGTCAGGTTAACACCTTACTGCCGAACATTCATTCTCCAAGCAGGTGGTGATCTACAAGTCGCCATTTTCTATTATGGTGATAATGCCCATCCTTAAACATTATATGGTAATTGTTCATAGGTGTTTAACATGCTAACAACCACAAGGGCCTTTTTAAGCTGAGCCATGCATCCCAAATCTCTGACAAGTTCTGGTACCCTTGTTAAGTGTAAGCGGAGGATTGGGATGTGAAATGTTTACAAGCAATGGCCTGGGAGATAAACCGTTTATAGGCTGTCTTTATCCATTGTAATGCTTGAAGTATAGGTCATTTAGGTGGCACCTGTCTTGGCTACTAAGTGGGCAGAAATTAGATTAACAGTAAGTGCATTAACCTCATGTCCCAACAGTAAAATGGAGGATATTTTAAGTAACTTGTGGTATGATGATGGTAATTACATATGAGTACATTTATGCCAGATTTCTGAAATATTAGACGGACCTGAAAGGGTATAGAGTAAGCTTCCTTTTGGCAGTGGAAAATATTTAGCAATATTAGTGGGATGTACATATTTTCTATGTAAGAAGTTCCTTCATAAGATTAGTTTTGTTCTTATGTACATGACATATCACAAGGAGTGTAAGGGATATAAGCATCTTAAGATACGCTGTCATCAAAGGAGAAAATATGTCAGAACTGCTGAAGCAGATCCAGGAGGGAAACTATCACAATATTGATAGTGTTAATGATTATGTAGGTCATAACTCATTAGCATATATAAAATCCTTTGAAGAAATAAGTTATAATTCTGAGTTATATGCAATGATAGCAGTTAAATTTCAGTTCATAAGTCATAAATGACTGTGTGTGTGTGTGTGTGTGTGTGTGTGTGTGTGTGTGTGTGTGTGTGTGTGTGTGTGTGTGTGTGTGTGTGTGTGTGTGTGTGTGTGAGATGTGTTCCACTACCACAGTTTACCTTACCATGTGAAGATTTTATTAGGGTATATAGGAAAAAAAGGATAGACATAGAGCCAATAACAACTTCAATGAAAGATATTTCAATAAGGTATAACTTTGGGTTGAAAACTGCTACCACAGTTAAGTCTAAACCTCAAAATGCACTCACTCGAGGCACTCCTTAAAATGGAGAACATCGACATTTGTGCAGTGACAGAGACCTGGTTCAAGGCTCCAGAGAGCACCCCTGCATTACCAGGCTATAATTCATACCACACCTTTCAGCCACCTAACCTGGACCAAAGCACTAAAGGTGGAGGCGTGTCCATAGTCATTAAGGATATCCACAACTCCAGGCTAGTTGCTCAGCATAATGCATCCAAGATTATCCAAGTGCAACTAACTCTGGGCAAGACCGCAATGCAAATTGTAGCTTGCTACAGATCCCCCACCATGCCCCAGGATTCCCACTCCTCATTTCCTGATACACTGGAAAATATTAGGGTACAACCTAACACCCTAATAATGGGCAATTTAAACTACCCCACCATTAACTGGGAAAACTACTCATGTGCCAAATTTGTGCTCAATGTTTTCTGGAATTCATAAATTCCAATGCCTTGGATTAACTTAACCACACCCCCACCAGGGGCAGCAATATCCTAGACCTGGTCATTACCAACATGGGCAACCGGTGTTCCACACCAGAGGTCAATTCCTTGTTGGTCAGATTCGACCACAAGCAAATCACCCTAGACATCCACATCCCACCCCCACCCCACCCCCATTAGGGAAACTACTGTAAAAAAATTCTCCAAAGCCAACTTTACGCTTCTTAAGACAGAAGTGGCAAACTTTATGACACCCATGCTGACGGACAATAGAGATACGACTGCTAAATCCTATACAATTGCACTTTCTAAGCACTTACATGAGTGCATGTATCGTGCAATCCCTAACAGAACCAAGATGCTATCCTCCAAAAAAAGGAAGACAATCTGGTGGTCCCCTGCTATAAACAAACTCTACAACAGAAGAAAGAAACTGTTGCAAAAAAGAGTAAATCCCATGATTGGAGGAACTCCATGGTCAGCCTCAGTAAGAAGCTGAGATCCTTCATAACATCCTCCAAAGCTAGTTATGAAAACACAATCACCACTGATTCTAAAGACAACCACAAAGCATTCTATAACTATGTCAAGATTCTCAATGGCAACACTCAGATTTGCTCTGAGTTACAGCACGATGGCACTAAATATACAGAACTAACTGATATTGCCAACATCCTGGCAGATAGGTTCAGTGCTAACTTTACCCCTCTCTCATCCCCTAAAGGGCCCATCTCTATACCGGAAGAATGCAAAGTGCCAGTAATCACGGCTGCACAGGTAAAAAACATACTCTCCAAAGCCAAGAACACAGCATCCATGAGACCTGACAACATCCCAGGCTGTGTTCTACATGAACTACAGAACGAACTGGCACCCCACCTAAGTACCATGTTCAATCATAGCCTCACCTCAGGCTTTGTGCCCACTGAATAGCTCACAGCAACGGTTATCCCACTCCACAAAGGGGGAGCCACCATGGACCCCAGGAACTACCGCCCCATTAGCCTGATGAGCCTGGTCTGCAAGGCTATGGAGCATATCGTCATGGAACTTATAAACAATGACATTGGTAATCTCCAAACTCTGGACCCTACCCAGTTTGGGTTTGTAAAAGGCAGATCATGTCTCCTAAACCTGATCGACTTCTTTGAAGAGGTCACCAAAGCCATAGATGAGGGTAAGTTGGTTCACAAAGCCTATCTATATCTCACCAAGGCTTTCAACACCATCCCCCACTCTAGAATTATAGATAAACTCACTAAATTAGGTATAAATCCCTATGTCACAAGATGGGTTGCCAATTGACTCACTGACAGAACCCACACCGTGAAAGTAGCAGACTCTAAATCCAACTTCAGACCAGTGACAAGTGGAGTACCACAGGGTTCAGTCCTAGGTCCTCTCCTGTTTGGTATCTACTTCTCTGAAGTACAGGGTAACACAGAATGTCTTTGGCTAACAAAGTTCACAGATGACTGCAAACTAGGAGCCATAATCAAAACCCGTAACGATGTGGACATCCTACAAAAGGGCCTCACTGAGACAGATGCCTGGTGTCAAAGCCATGGCCTCAAGCTCAATGCCAAAAAGTGCATTGTCATCCCTTTTGGTAAAAACTCTGTACCCATGAGCTACCACTTAGGCGGTAGTCTACTTAACATCGAAAGTGTGATAAGAGACCTTGGGACACAGGTGGACAGTAGTCTCTCCTTTGATAATCACATTGCCGCAGTAGTCAGGAAATCCTTCTACGTGGCATTCCTCATCACAAAAGGTTTCTCATCCAGTAAAAAAGAGGTCATTGTTCCCCTCTACTCACCACTCATTAGACCCATTATATAGTACAACGCCCCTTTTGGTATGTACCTCACAAGACATCTACAACAACTGGAAAGGCCACAGAAATACCTCACAAAGAGGATTACTGGTCTCAAACACATGACCTATGCAGACTGTCTCAAAAAACTCCAGCTTTACTCTGTCACATATCGCCTACTCAGAGGTGATCTCTGCCTAACATACAAAGCTATGTCAAACCCAGAGCTGTTGGACATGCTCCACGTAAAGAAATCCCAATCCCTCCGAGCTACACGCTCTAGGGACCTAAACCTTGTCACCACAATAAACAGAACATGCTGGAGGGATAGATTCCTGTCCCAGAGACTTCCCATACTCTGGAACAAACTACCTATCTATATCAAACAAAGCTCCTCATTAGCACTCTTCAAGAAAAATCTTGATGACTGGATGAGAGATAGGAAATTTACCCCGGGGATCACTTCTGTGGCTCTGCTTGACAGGGGCACAGGAAAATAATTTTCTTGGTTGGCAAAAGCTATGGTACCTTTTTGGCTAGGCTTATATAGGCCCTAGGGCTGATAGCCTAGTACCTACCTATGAACCTACGAACAGAAAAGACACTTTCTCTGGAAGCAGACTATGCTAACTAATGCTTTTTTTCTGGTGCTGTAAAAAATCAATGAAAACAAGCACTACTGTTGAAGTATTTCCCCAGGTAATGTCACATGCTATTCCTGAATGACATTATGAAAGTCATGGCCCATCAATTTCTATAGAATATTTTGCAAGAATTCATGTTTAAATCTGATTTATATTTACTAATAGGTGGATTTCATGACATAAGTCATGTTTATCTTTATGCATATATGAATATCTCTATCATCATTTGCCTGCCATATTAGATAAAGATTTTATTGGCATATATAAGATGTAAAAGACAAATGCAGAATTAATAACAAATTCACTGAAAGGCTTTGAAAACTGCTACTATAATTAAAACAAAAAATCTAGTTGATATGACTGCCCAGTATGCCAGTCGCTACTTAGATGTGGTTCTTCACAAACCACGTAAAAACAAGCATCACTGCTGAAGTATTCCCTAAGGTGATTCAGTATGTTATCCTGAAAAAGTCCATAATACCATCTTCACTAATCTGGCAAGGCAATACATGCATCTGTTACTTTGTGGTTCTTCTGTTAGGTACTATACCAATATAACACTTTATTTGAATTGCTAATTTATGTGATGCAATTTGATCTTACCAATAACCATGTAGCTCTACTTAGATAGCAATTATCTTAATATATGGTGGTTGCCTTGTTTTTTTTTTCTAACTATTTACCTTAATTCGCATTTTATTTAATTTCTGCTTTCTACACAGGAAATAGTAACTTGACTGAAAACTCAGACTGGACATTTAGGTTATGCACTGAGGGAGAGTGTGTGTGTGTGTGTGTGTGTGTGTGCTCGCGCACGTGTGTGCATTTATTGTCTCAATGCTAAAAAAAAAAAAAAAAAAAAAAAAAAAAAAAAAAAACATAAACCATAACCTGGGACTTTGTATTTTTTTTAAATTTCTGATCAATATCCTTACTGCCCAGCATACACTTCAACCACAACCTGAGCTTTAGAAATCCTGCAGTTTGGGTATTTCAAGCTTCACAGTATAAAGTACATAGTTTACTATCTGGACTATGGTCAGAAATAGACTCTGTAGAGTCATTACCTGCACAGCTATTATAGATTTTGTTTACCACTATACTTGTGAATAATGCAGTGACCAAACATCACACAACAGTGTGGTTATTTCACTCTAGCTGCCTGTTAATTTTTCTCTCACCCTTCCCTGTAGTGAACCAAGTTCCTCTCAAACAGATCCTCTCTGCAAATGATACAAAAAATGTGCATTACTATGAAAGCAGGTATCTCTCACAGACTTTGATCTGGCAAAAGCAATGGACAGTTTAAAACAGCATGCTAGTTTAGCAGTACTACTGTTGCTGCTGGATTACACACCAACCAGGTTCAATACTAGTTTAATTTAAAATGTTAAACAGCATTTCTGAACCTTATTGCTAATGCAACTCATAACTGACATCATTTTCAGCTTGTATGACATAGATGCTTCTTTTATGGTAGCAGACAACTACAAAAATGTCCTTTTTGTGTCACGATGTGTCCCTTTTGCCATCCATCCCTCAAGCTTCATCAGCTTTTGTTATCCTCTGCCAGTCAGGGAAAGTAGGAGTGAGTGGCTAATGCCAGCTTACCAGTTCTGAAGGGAGGGAAAGCAGCCCAGTCTACTGCAAGTCTAAAATATAGTGGCAGCTAAATGCACCAACAAACAGCAAAGGGCCAAGGATGAGCACCCATCATGTAGTGTGTATGCTGTACCCTGTGGACAGATACATGTGCAGGAGCATGCATGGGTCAACAGGCCCAACAATGTAGACATTTAATTTGCTTAGGCTGTCATGGGAGTGACAGGTGTTAGTTACACTGGGCTTAATACAAAACAAGCCTTGTACATATATTTATTTTTGTTGTTGCACTGAAACAGTCTACTACTTCTGATTGCCAAAGGTGAGCCAACATAAATTCTATTAATTATGGGCTTAAAAAAATTGTTTTCTTCCACACAGAATAAAAATTTATAAAAAATTAAACACACACACACACACACACACACACACACACACACACACACACACACACACACACACACACTAGGTTCTATCCCATAGAATGTTAAGCAAACACACTATACATTGTATTGAGCTTCACTTAATGTCTGTCTGCAAAATGGCTAGTCACAGTTACATCCGCTTGTACAATATGGATGTAAATGCAGTCGGACATTGTGCAGAAGGACATTAAGCGGCACACACTCACACCTATATATATATATATATATATATATATATATATATATATATATATGCAGTTGATTAGGTCTTGGATGCATGTATTGCATACTGTAATGTTTGGTAAATTCTGTCAGTGGTTATAGTGGACGAATTATATTACAATTGTATTGCAACAACACTACTGCAGTATAGTATGGCTGTAATATAATTTCATGAGTTATCTTCTTTTTCTGTGGTTGTGTGACTATGGAATTAATATATCTAATTTCGAGGGGTGTGAGCAGCAAAGCCCCTCACATAAAAGGAATGTTTTTGTTTTTTTATTTATGTGATCACAAATGTTTGTTTATATTTGCAATCTTTTTAGTTCGGAGTTTCTTTTCTTCTTAGATGTTTGACATCGCCAGTGAACTTTTTAGACAAATTTTCCTGTCGATGAAAGTTCGTCATCAAAGTAAAGAAATGGAATCTTATATATAGGTACAGATATATATTTCTGCATAGTATAGTATATGTTATAACCTGGCTGTGTTGGAAATGGTGTTGGTTTTATCAGTTATATTTCTTCTATGACACTACTTTTTAGGGAGAAGTCTTCTTGTTTTGCTTTTGGATATATTTATATATAGTCATATATGTCCTCCCCACTGTCGAGTGGGCATTCGAAAGACATGCGTTGAATGGGCGTGCCTTCGTTGAAGGTTGGGCGTCGGGCTGGCAACTCGACACCATAAAAAACAACTGACAATCATTAGCGGACCAGAGTTTCACTGTGGTGACCCCTAACCAGGAAAAGCCGAAAGACAAACAACAACATATATTGGTGTAATACATGTTATCTGTGACTCATTTTATCTGCAGAAGAAGGGTCACAATTGATCTAAAGCACATTTCATTTAAAACATAAATGACTGAATCACATTTGTTAGAAAATGTGTAAGGCTATAGAAAATGAATGCTGGTGTGTTTATTTATCACAGAAAGATATATATATATATATATATATATATATATATATATATATATATATATATATATATATATATATATTTCTTTATATCTCAGATGAACTTTCATTGACATAAAATATGTTGTGAAACTTCATTGGTAACGACTTTCATCTAAATAAAAAAAAACAATAAAATAAGGTGATTACAAATGAAACAAATACATTATATTTGTCATCAACAAAAATAACCACAACGTTTGCTTACACATGGGGGCTTTACAGTCCAATAAAATGCACTAGGACTCGAGTACTACAATGTGGCATTAGGTTTTGCTATGTGTCTAAGTGATTCAATTATTTCCTCTGTAACACCAAAGCTCTTAGAATGGCTAGGTACATAATTGTTACTCTACTCCATTTTGTTTTATGTGCATAGCATCAGGGTACCAAACCATATTTGTACTATATATAAAAGACTGATGGGGATACTGTGGGTGGTAAGAACAGAAAATTACAAGCGATTGTGTAAAATAACAGCAGATACTTTGAGCTTCCATTCTTTCAAGAGACAAGTTACGACATTTAAGATGTCTGAATCCTAGCCTGCCAGTCACAGAAAGTGGAATGCAAAAACAATAAACCTAATTGGCGACCATAAGGCAGAGTTACTGAGTGCAACATTTTTGACATCTGATTATATTTGCATGTTGTTATTGATTAGTTTCAGGCACAAAATAAACCAGGTTGAATGTAGATTGTTGTGTCTGGAATCTGCTTGTATTTATCTAATAATAATAAAAATAATAATAATAATCATAATAATAATAATAATGTCAATGGAAAAATGTATTACTTCCAGAAAAATCCCACTAATCAACTTATGACAAATCACCACTCAAATCCATGCAAACCCAAATTGCATTCCTTTGTTACTAAATGACTCCGGAAATCTCTAAAGATGGATTTCATTACCACTGACCTGCACTACCAAATGTTTTATTTGTTTTTCTCTCTCTGTGTCTACCCCTCCCTTTCTCTTTTACTTTGTCAAAGAAAAATAAAATCTGATGGCAGATAGGGTCTGCTTGGCCCTCCCAGGCTGCCTGCTTTTCAGTGCCAACATTACTACAGCAATTGTCACATAATGTAGAGTTCCTCATTTTATCTTCTTTCTTTCATCAGTGGTAGTTTTCTTTTTGTACTATATATTCACGAACCTCATCATTTTTTGCCTTATAACATCTGTTATAAAGCCATACAGCAGTTTACACATTTTGTTTTAAATGCACTGTTTCACATGTTTGTCTGGGTAGCTCAGACTTTATTGGGTGGCGTAAGCCAGGGAACCTTGTTGGCTAGGCTTACTTAGGCCCTTGGGCCGATAGCCTAGTACCTACCTATGAACCTATGAACCTATAAAGCTATACTAATGTTATAGCGTGTCCTATATTTACTGAGACACTGAAGCTTGGAATATTTAACTAAATGTCATGGAAAATTAAAAGACACATGAATCAGTTTATCTGAATCTCAGTGGGAAGCCAGGATTCAAAAATACACAAGTGTAGTGATATTTGCTTATATTTCCTGGCGAATATCTGTATGATTTATAAGCTCTCAGGGCACCAGCTTTTCCTGTCTAGGACACTCCTCATCCCATATCCATAATGCAAAGGTTAAATTCCACATCCTAACCTTCAAAATGCAACTTGTCTTTCACAAATGCAATTGCTGCTGACTCTTTACACTGTAACCGTGTTTACTTTGTGTGATATTGCCCTTGTACTCCTGAAGATGCACATTTCCAGCTTCCCTTTATCTTCTTATTCATCCTTAATTATGCTGCTTTCTGTCTCTTTCTGCATTGCACCTTCTTCATTGTCTTCTTTCATTTCCATTTTCCACCCTCATACTTTCTGCTCTTCTACTCTGTGCCTTTGTGCTATAGCTTTTTCATGTATTTCTATCATCTTCTGAAACTGTACCCCATCCCTCTCCTAATCCTTTCTTTTCTTCCTTCAGTTCTCCTTTCCCTGTTTCAGGGTTTAGCCTAACAGCCCTACCTGTAGATTCATTAAGTTAAAAAATGTCTATGTACTTTGAATACCATGTATATTTGAAAATATTTGATCACATTTTTTTCTATTATTCATTTACTATATCCCAGATTTTAAATCCCTGCATGTGAAGCAGTTCCATTATAACTGTCTACTATATGATTCGTTGTATGATTATTTAGCCAGAGCTTTTCTCCCCAATCTGACCTGTTATCATTATTTTTCTCAATTGTATTTTGTTTGTCTTCCACGATTAAGATAGTGGAACCTTTCTCCCTGAAACCTTGCTGAAAAGGGGTGATTGGCCATTGTCTAGTTAAGTCACTTGTTCAGATTCACGCAGGAGGCAACTGAAGGCATCAAACTATGGGCATCAGGAAGCAACTCAATTATAGCTCATAACTTAAATCCACTGTGCTAACTGCCAAGTGGTACACACTGGCCGTATGTCTCATGCCCATAATCCTATGCACTAACTGCCAAATGATACATCGCCTTGCCAGATGATACTGATTTCTGCTTATACACTTACAATGTGACTGCAGAAATAATACACCACAAACACTGCACTACAGCTGCATTGATTATCAGTGTTTGATATGTGATTATTGTCTTTTGCTTGTTAAGCATATTGGCACTGTGAATTTACCTTAGGATGACAGTTTGAGCATGGGTCTGGTGGGCATTTTCATGTTACCATCCCATTTGAACCGCCAGTGCAGTTTTATTATTCAAATTTCAACAGCAGAAAAATCAAATATAAAGTGACAACACTGCTTTCATTCTTGTAGTTTTCACCCTTTCTCCACAGCAGTGTGACTGTAAGTATATTTAACTAAGACGATGAACAAATCCTCCAGCACAGCGGTGATGAAAACAATGCTTAGTTGGTGAACTCTGATGTATGTCATACAGAGGTATTCATCTATGAGTGCTGTGGGACCTGATGTTTCAGTCGGTGATGCTTATGGATCCAGTAATTTCTGAGAGAGGGTGGAAAAGTAAGCATTATAAGCATGGCTATAAATACATATAGTCAAAAAGAGTAACATTTATTTTTCTTTAATGAGTGAACATTTAATTTTGAACAGACAAATTCAATAGCATTCCCACCCACATTACAGAGACACAAAACAGTAAAGCAAAGTTTAATCTTGTGTGATTTAAAGGTGAGGGAATGTGGTTGTTGACCCAAAAAAGAGCAGCAGAAGGGTATACTCCAGATATATTTTTATCTATCAGTTACTTAATTTTCAGCCTGTTACAAAGAGATGTATGCATGATTGGCACATAATAAAAAGGCAAGAAGTCAGAGCAGATGCCAAAATTCTTAAAGAGCAGGCATATGGGTTATAACAAATAAAAATGTGTTGGGGAGGTGAAGAAACATAATCAGTTGTGCTTGTGGTAGACAGTGAGGAGAATCATATAATACTGCTTGGATTTTGTTGTGGTTAATAGGAGTTTCTTTTTTAAGCACAACTCACAGACAGGGAGATTTCTGTAAATGTATGCTTGCATTTTTTTAAGCTTGTTGACAGGTATTATTTATAGGTATAGAGCTTTAACTACAGCAATTTCTGTATAATTTGCCACACCCCTGCCTCCAGATATTTCAGTAGGAACATAAACTTTGTGAAGGCTATGCATCGTTGACTGTCTCTATGTTATTCATTAAGCCTCCTGATATGACATAGTGTCAGAGTGGTGAAGTATCTGTCAGAAATAGAGAAATACATCTAAGAAGTAAAGAAATATATTTGTTGCCAACACTGGCAGCATCTGAAATTATAAAAAAATATAACAACCATTGGAAATACAGTAAACTCTCAATTAACCAGCACCCATGGGAACTGGTAGATGCTGGATAACTGTAGTTTCTGGTTGCTTGAGAGTTACTATTAAAAATAAGCCTGACTGATACTGTACCCTATACTATTTGTTTGGTTTGACTTGTTCTTAGGTTGAGGAGAGATGGAATTTATTCCTATCTTCCTTTTTAAACTCTAAAACTCTAAAATATAAGGTATGTTTCTGCAGGGGAAAACAGAAAGTGCAACACATGAAAATTGTACTGTATTTCTTCGATTTTTATTTTTTTTTTTCTGTTTTTTGAGAGTTCTCGTTGCATGAGTTCTGGTTAACTGAGAGTTTACTGTATGGCTCAACTGCATCCTTGTGGAATTTATGTGCTTCAAGAAAAATGAATTAATTGTGGGCTCCACGGAAGTGAATAATAAAGGTAATTTACTATACATTTTCTGGATTTGACAAAGTCTATAAGAAGAAAGTTCTAATCCAAATAAAGTTCTTGTTATGGATACTGTTTATGAATGATTTACTTTCAAAGATGTGAAGTTCTGTAATACTAAGTCTTTGATGCTTCAAACTAGAAGGAAAGTTTCACTCTCCATCCTGAAACACACTTTGCTCCCCAGTTGTTTCCTTTACTATTTGTTATGTTCATCCTGGCTGGCACCTCCTAACTCTCCCAGGCTGGTTTAGCTTGGATCAGGTTACTTCCTCCATTTGAGACCTTTGATTTTATTCTACTGATGTAAAAAGATGATACAATAACACCTGAAAATGCAATAGAAACAGAGTAAATATTGGAAATAAATAATGAGATTTATTTGATACAATATGGAATTTAAACAAGACACATTCATAGAGCATAATATGCAGTCAGTGGGAATGGATAAAGGAGATTTTTATCAACAACGATGACTACAAGTTGGTGTATAGAAAAATGCAAGAGGGGGGTTGGAATTTGCAGTATGAAAGTATTAGTAACACACAGCAGTAAAGCTGACCAGGAGCTGAAGTGCATGAAAACCTTAAGTGTCATCAAGAAGCAATTAGAGCCAAGACGATTGGTGAATATGGGCATTGGTGTAAAGAAAAACAAGATTTGCACATGGATGCACAACATCTAAACACAATTATTAAGAAGGAGCATTACCCATAGCTTACAAGTGAAGAGGTAGTCTGAAATAACAAATACTACTTTTTCTAATTACTAGGTACAAAGCAGGCTTTCTGGAAAATAAGAGTAGATTGTAATTCTACTCGTTTTTTTTATTATGGAGCCTGTTTAGGTCAGGTTGGTCGGGGTTATAACTCATGGGGATAGTGTATATTTTGTGTTCTATATTTTTCCCCCTCACTTATTTATTTAATGATAAGTTACATTTATATTTATTTTTGCTCTATATTTATTTTTTCTTGATCAGGGCAGTGCTGAGAATCAGAAGACCTTGATCCTGTCTATGATACATTTATTAATTTAAATCCCATACCCTCGTGTCAACACAAATGCGATAACATCAAGACCAAAACTTTCCCCACCACAAACACACACCCACACAAATACTCAGATGTGGTGCATTATCAAATTTGTTCACCATAATGGTATTCACTGAAGATATATTATTTCGAAGACCAAACTGGCAACTGGGTTTCTCCTCACAGACTGTCATCTTCAGAGATATGGCAAAGGTTGTGGCAAAGCAGATAATGAAAAAATAAAAGTTATTTATTACTATAATGATAGATTAGTGTTTCCTTTTTCCTTCTGGTTTAAGCTGTGGGTATATTGAATCTGACCTTAGATGCAATGCTGACCTTCTCTCAGAGACTTCAGTTTCAGAATTCCACCTACTCTGCCTATAATACACTGCTCCCTATCCACCTCAGATGAAGTCTATACTTCACAGTTACAACTAGAATATGGAAAAACAACTCTGGAAACTTAATAACAGACTCTAAAAGAGCTGAGGCCCAACTGCTCAATCATAGGAAAGGCAGACTAGTATCGGGGGTGGTAAAATGGAGGGGTGGTTGAACCATATGGAAACAAACTACAAGGATTTATTGTTATGGTACTTTCAGAACTTTTGTATTGATTTTGTCTTTTCCATCTGCATTCAACCTATGGGACAGAGTCCCCAGCCATGTATCATCCCAGGGAAGTCCTAAGAGAGAGCATTTTGCAGAATGGTAGAACCAAAAAAGGCCTTGCACCTCGATTGTACATTCAATTTGTAACAGGACACAAACATATGAGTACTAGCCCAAGCAGCAGTGGCACAAATCTCATTAATAGAATCTCTGGAGAAAGAAACAGTAGAAGTTGCCACTGCCCTGGCGGAGTGACCTTTGGTTTTGCAGGTAAGGGCCTTCCTCTCCATTTTTACACAAAGGAAATAGTCAGAAAGCTCTAGATAAGGTTGTTTTAGACAGTGGCTGCCCCAGGTTGCCCTTGGAAAAGGAAAAAAGAGCTGCTCTGCTGTTTCTGTACAAATAAATTATCACTTGTTTACTAACATCCAGGCAATGAAAATATTCACCCTTATTAGTAAAGTTCAAGAAAAACAAAGGCAAATTAATAAGTTGATTCAGAGTACATTCTGGGCAACCTTAGGCAAAAATGAGGGATTAATCCTAAGGGGAACCTCATCCTTAAGAAGAATCAAATAAGGAGAGACAGTGGGTAATGTGAGCAGCTCAGAGACCTGTCTCACCAATGTAATAGCCACGAGGAAAATTGTTTTCCAGAATAGTAACTTAAAGGGAATGGTGGCCAAATGTTCAAATAGAGGGCTAGCTAGTACTTGTAGTATCAACAACAAATCTCAAGGGAGAACAGCATCCTGATTGGTGGTCATAACAAAAATGTACCCTTCAAGAAGGCTTTAGAGATTTTTAAGGCAGTTATAGGAGTACTATCTCTGCCAATGTGAAAATTAGAAATAGCAGCAAGCTGAACCTTAATACTAGAATAGCTCAAACAAGATTGAAGAAAATCCAGAATGGTATCAAGAAAAGTTGAAAAGGGGTCCAGAACCCACCTAGCAAAGCACTTCCATTTACTAGCATAGATCTTTCATGTTGAAGGTTTCTGGGAAGAAGACAAAATATTGATAACATTGTCAGAGAGCTTGGGATTACTGGTCGTCACTGTAACTGGAGAAATCATATAGTTAGCTTGAGGGTATGAAGGTTGGGCAGTGAAATCCCTGCAGGATGGGTAATTAACCCTGGAATGGGGACCAACACCCAGGGCATGTGCTGGAGGTGAGGCCACAGAAAGGGGAAGTAAACTTGTCATGGCCAGAACTGGCAATGAGAATCACAGTCACTCTGCACTGAGCTGCTTTTTGAAGAAATTTTATTATGAGAGGAGTAAGAGAATAAGCATACAGGAGCCCTGGGAGCCACATATACAGGGCGGCATCCATGGCGACTATCCCTTGGAGGTAACAAGGGCATAAAAACTGCTGTACTTTATGTTAGAAATGGGTGGCACACAGATCACAGCAAGGGATGCTCCAGCATCAGAAAATCTGAGCTGCTACTTTTGGTTTCAGGGGCCCCTCATGAAGAAGGATATTCCTGCTTAAAATGTCTGCCAAGATGTTGGGTTTCCTTGGGATGTGCATTGCAATCAGAAACCTTTGAGAGGAGACCGCCCACCTCCATACCTTCATGGCTTCCTGAAAAAGGGATTAAGATTGAGTTTTCCCCTGTTTATTTAGCTGGCAGATCATAGCCTTGGGAGGAAAGTCCTGAAAGGCCTGAAACACTAGGAGGACTGCTCTCATTACCAAGATATTGATATTGAGACTGTCCTTGGAGGATGACCACATTTTCTGGACCATCTTTCCTTTAACATGCCTCCCCAGTCCAGAAGAGAGGCATCAGAAGTGACCATGGCCTGAGGCTTGGGAAGAACAAAAGACTGTCCCATGGTGACAAGAGGAGATTCCAACCACAACCTGATCTGAGTTCGACAACTGTTTTTTAGGGAAACCAGAAAATTCATTGGCTAAATTAAGTAAGACCACCGAGCTGCTAAGGGTAGGAGGCAAATCAATGCCACTATGTGTCCCAAGAGCCTCAGAATCATGGAGGCTGGGGTTGTGAAATCGATTGGGTTGTCAGCTTTGCTGTCTGAAAATCATACCCAAATGGCAGCCTACAAACTCCAACACCTGAATGAGCTCTAAGCTGGACTTTTTGTAGTTCAACATGATGCCTATGGTAGACACAACTGGGATAAGGAGTCCCAGGCTTTAACAAAGGATGCTGTCATGGAGGCAGTAAGGAACCAATCACCCAGGTATGGGAAGATCTGGAACCCCTGCAGCCTGAGCCAGGCTACCACAACTGCCATGCACTTGGTGAACACCCGATAGGGCTATGGTGAGACCAAACATCAGGGCTTCTAACTGATAATGATCAGATCCCAGTTGTAAACACAGAAATGTCCTGAAATACCTCAAGATATTTATATGATGGTAAACATCCTAGAGCTCTATCAATCACATCCAATCATCTTTCTTAAATGGAGGTAGAATGGACTACACTGTGATCATCCAGAACTTGGTTTGGTTTGTTTGACATAACAGTTCAGCTTGCTTAGATCTAAAATTGGTCTTAGGTACTTGTTTTGCTTTGGCACCCCAAAAAAAAAATCTGGAATAGAGCTCAGATCTTCTTTTGTCTGGTGAGACCTCTTGGATGACTTGACTGGCCAGCAGATTTTGAATGTCAAAAGATACATCTCTTCTCTGACATGGTGAAACATCTAGGAGGGATTTTCTTGACTCTCTCAGTGTATAGAATAATGAAATAATATAACCTCTGGATACAACCCTCAACACTCATGCACCAGAGGGGCTTTTGGCTGGAGAGCCAACAACCCCCCCAACTACCTCCAGAGGACAGCAACTGGGCAACCCTTTGTGGGTATGCTGAAAATGCCTCACAGAGAATGCTCCATGGAAACCTTGGTTCTGCAGACTACTGCTGCTACACAGAGAGCTTTCATTATGGTTGCCCCCCCTGCTGTGAGAGGAACCTTCATCAGGAGCATCTTAGAAAAAGAAATGCTTGCCCACCCTTCTGATTCCTCAAGAAGGATCAGTGGGAGATGGCAAGGAACACTCCAACATCAGACTGAGTCTTTCTGTCCTGCTCACCCCTAGTTAACATGTCTTTGACTTTTGGGACAAAAAGGGAAGAAGTGTCAAATAAGGCATTGACAAAGGATGCTTTAAAGCAATCCACAAAATTTAACAACCACATCCAGTTGTGACTGTGCATAGCAATGCCTGTGCCTGCTGTGTGAGACATGCCATTGGCTGGACTGTACAGTAGAACCACAGACACATTAGTAATAGATTGCATGGTAGACAAATGCTTCTCAAGAAGCTTCTGCATCTCTGGGGACTGCTGTGGTTTCATTACATTTGACACTTACAACAATTGGTCCTGCTGAAGTCTTGTCAAATGAGCTAAATAGTTTAGCACTCTCAATACAATACAAACATTGCTAAGGCATAGGCATGCTTTCCTAAATGATCCAATGCCCTGGACTCACTCTTCAGGGGACGGACTGAGGAAATCTCCTACAAAATGTCCTTCTTGGTGGCTGCTGCTACCATGATTGCATCAGCTATGGGGTCCTTACTCCAAAGTGGTCAGCCCTTAGGAGATGCAAAGATCATATAAGATTTTTTGGGATTGCCTCCACCAAATCTGGTTCTATCCATGCTCTCCAGGACACCAGATCAATAAGCATGTCTTGAAAGGGAACCAGCCATGATGTGGCTAGGGCCACACCAAAGCACTCCAAAAACATTGACTCCTTTAGGGAGGAGGCTTCAGCAGTCCAGACCCCCAGGCTGTCACAGTAACTCTAGGAGATCTCCAAAATAGGTGTCATCTTGGAGGATTTGGTGGAACCCTCTCCTTCATTGAGGTCAGTGTCCTCATTGAGTAATGCCTCCGGGGAACCCATGTGCTTCTTCCTGTAGTGGTGCTTCCCATGACCCTCCAAAATGGGAGAATCCAGCGGAGAACATATAAAATGCAGGGGCCCCTGAATGTGTGGTGGAGCAGGTTGCTCTAGAATCAGCTGATATGCATCCACAGGTCCAGACAATGACAATAGGGGAGAAAGAGCAGACACCACTGACCACTCCATCTGTGATTTAGAAAAATCTTCTCTACAGCATCAAAAGACAAAGATAAAGCCAGATGCTCACAGTCAACACTCCTCAGACTTGAAGACCCGAGCAAGATACTGGTCTCCAGGACTGACCCAACTTGTTCCTATGCACATATTGAAAATAAAAAGGAACAAAGTTCAGTGGCAGAGCATTTTTACAGAGCACATAGAGGTTCCACTATTTGGTTAAAAGGAACTGTTTTAGAAATGATAGATAATATTTATGTTGAAGGAAAAAGTGTAAAGGACAGACTTTTATATAAAGAAGCTTTATATATATTGAAATGCGACACTTTGATTCCAAAGGGAATGAATATGGAGCTTAATTGGTCTATTTTACTTTGATTGTTTTTTTAATTGATTCATTATGTGTTTAATTGTGTTTATTATATATTAGGCAGGTGTTTGCAGAGGTATTATACTCCTTGAAGGCAATTGTGCCGAGACGTCAGAGAGAATAAACTGCTTTTTTATCTACTACCTTGTATGGTTACTGGCTTTGTGGTTGAGATTACCTTTTTACTTGTGTGGTGGTAGCTTTTGTTCCTATGCACAGACTACAGCCAAACTGTTGCATGCCAAATCCCTGTGAAGAAGGAGTGACTCCAACATTCAATGTGTCAAGCCTGATGCCAGGACCATGACCCTGAACTATCAGATCTAAGGTGCTCCCAGGAGTCAAGAAAGTCAAGGAAGGGGTTGGTGTCTGAAGCAGTCCAGCCATCAGAGCTGATCACAGTGATAGCAAAGTGACTGGATCCATAAACCCTTGACCTGAAGGGCCTTGGGGATGAACAATAAAGGATGGAGCTGAATTCTCTGGCACTTGGGGCGATGCATCAGGAAGGAGCCCTCGGTGTATCTGGGCCTGCAAAAAGGAGTGCATCAACTGCACCAAAGACTTCCAACTCCCTACAAATCAGTCAGACCAAGCTGATGAGGCCACCAAAGAAGTCTTTGACATTCTTCTAGAGGAGCTAGGATCTGATGACCAGGTCAGAACCAGAGAAGCTCAGATTTGGGGTGGGTAAGACTCAGGCAATATTTCCTTAGAGTTACGGGAGAAAAGGTGGAGTATATCCTGCCTGAACCAAACTCACCTTTGGCTAATATGGGGCTGGGGATTCTAAGAGTGGGGGATACTGATTTTCCTGAATCTGGTACCATAGGTGATCAGTCCCAGGAGGGCAGAGCTGACTTTGGCACCAAGGAAGCTGGAAGAACTGAATATAAGTGGACCTTCAGATCTGGCTGGTCAGAAGGTCCAGAAGCTGCTTGCTTGCTTGCAATTTATTTTGTCCTTAGCCTGAGCTTTCTCTGCCTTGATTCTGATCATCCATGTAGGGCTTTTTTCTGGGTGATGGGCAAGGGGAAGCAGTAGGAGTCACTGCCAGAGCCCAGAAACCCAGCACAAATACTATAGTCTGCACTGAGGTACAACACACAGAGGCAATATATGCACCACTCATGAGCATCCTGAGAAGGTGGCTTGTGGCCACATGCTGTACACTTCTAAAATTATTTTTCTTTCACTTTTTCCTTGTCCATGACAGCACAGCTGGGGAAGGAAATATCACACATTAAACATCAAACAGAAAGACAAAAAACACTGTAGTAGCTATCTACCTATCTATCTAGCCACTTAAGTGGAAAATTGTCACTGTTTTTTTTGTTATAATAACAGCAAAAAGGGTGAGAACACCATCAAAAAATAAAAATACTTAACAATACTACACGAATACCAACTATCCTAAAAATCTAACTCTGTAAATAACTACCACAGCTAACATATGAAGAAAACACCTTAGAGTAGAGGAATAGCACAACTCAGACTATGAACAAAAGATACATCGATGAGCTCATCAGCTATTTTACAGTCTCTCGAAATGATCTGAGGTGGGGGAACAGCGTATTATGGGAAGAGTAGGTAAAGCTCTGGAAGTGAAGTCTCTGAGAGGAGGCTGGCATTGAATCTGAGTCAGATCCTATATACCAACAGATTGATTCTGGATGGAAAAGACAAGACTGGATCCTATAATAACTCCTGTATGAGATAAAGAAATGTTCTAAGAAATAATAATGGGTTCTTGGAGGAAAAGCATATTGCAGAAAATTTAAAAGAAAACAATAATATCTATCTATATATATATATATATATATATATATATATATATATATATATATATATATATCGATATACTGTATATCTATATCTAGCTATCTATATCTATATATATATATATATATATATATATATATATGTGTGTGTGTGTGTGTGTGTGTTTATCATGTATCCCCACTTCCTATAAATCATTGATACTTGCAAAGACCCAAAGTAAAGCACATATTTGCATGCACAAAATGCTTGTGTTAGTGCACAGACCATTCAGCCATTCTTCCCTACACAGTGGTTGAGCTGGCATTGATCACTCACTCTCACCTTCCCCTGCTGTTTTTTTTCCTAAAGTCAAGTTAATGACTGGTATGGAATCATATGGACTGTGTTCAGAGTTTTATCATACTATGCCACAAAGCCAACTAAGCTGTAAAAATGTCACAAATGCCAGTACTGTTGTCTAACTGTTTTAATAGAAAGCCAGAATAAAGATGGAATTGTCAACAAAATGCTAAAAATCAGCAATCTAGACAAACTGATTAATTAATTAAAAAGACTGGCAAAGTTTAACATGGTAGGCCTGATTCATGAAGGCTTGTATGGAGTCTAAGAGTAGAGTAAGACTCCAGCAAGCCAACATGTCCGCCGAGCGATCCAGGAACAGCTGGCAGGGGCATGCAACTGAGCTCTCCAAACCAGTCCTACACGGACATGGCTGGGATATGCAAATTACCTCAATTGCAGGTGAAAGCCATGCAAATGAGTTAAATTTGTGATCCAGGAAACCTGATCCTGTCCGAGTAGGAGTAGTGTTATTTGCAGAAATGTACTCAGTTGATAATGGAGTATGGTTCTGCAAATAGCAAAACGGAGCCATGTCAGCTGTAAAAAAAGCATGCATTCACAGGAGGAAGCATGCCAATGGCCAAAAATATGGCCATTGGCAATGGGAAGCGATGCAAATTAAAAATGAAATAACTTTTTTTTTAATCCCGATTTCCGGGGTTTAACTGTAGGGCAGCGTCACACAAAAGCGCTGCACCCTAAAAAGTAGAAAATGAATAAATAAGATCCACAAATGTGGATTTCATAGCTAAAATGAATTTACAATGCAAGGGAATGGCAGGCTGAAGACTACATGGCCACCGAGTAGAGGTTGCTAAGGGGGGAAGCTCAGTCTAAGAGATGTAACTAAGCATTAGTAAGCAATCCTATGCAAATGGGAGTTATGATTGTGAATCGCAAGTTCACATAGAAAATGAGCACAGTCAGTGGAGTGTAGGAGTAGGATAAGGGGAGTAACAGAGTAGAAGATAGGTGACATCATGAGGGGGGTATGTATGAAAGGAGTGCAGCTCATTACAGAAGAGTGACATGTGTCAGCTTACATTTACATAATAGTGAAAGAGGTGTGTCAACAGGTAGGCCAGGTAAAGTCAAGAAATCAAAGGTGTATGCTGTGGATAACACCAAAGTTTCTTGCTGAGCATGCATGCGCATGTGTGTGCTCCAGGAAACCTGAGTAAGACAGTGTGAGCGTGTGTAAGCATGTGTGCGCGCGTGTAGGCTTGAGTAAGCATATGTAAGGTTGTGTAAACAGTTGTAAGCATGTTTGCACTGGTGTGCGAGCGTTTTAACAGGAATAAGCAAGATGTAGTCCGTGTAAGCGTGTGTGCGCGCGTGTGAGCTGGTGTGCGCGTGTTTGCACTTGTTTGCGCGGCACTGCCCCCTGAGGAAGCAGAAAGGGAAAAGAAAGCACAACAAATAGTAGGAAGTTAACCAGGGAGTACTAGCAGAGCTAGCAGGTGAAAACAATCGGAATCAGCCAAATACACAGGCATTACACTAGCCCAGCCCAGCCCAGCACTCAAAACTCAGCAAAAAACATTCCAGTATGTATTTCTCAGACACACTGCAACACAGAATCACAGGAACAACTTCTCACCCTGCACTCAACGCCCAATACAAGTTTACATGGGCGTGGGGTAAGACAATGTTCCAACAGTCCTTTAAGGCAAGTGGAGGTGCAAGATAGAGGGTATGCAGCTGGAGCACAAATGAACACTGACTCTAACAATGACAATAGATGCCACAGTGGTCCTAACCATAATCAGACATCACGACGGGGTGATTCGAACAGGAATATTCCCTTGGATAGACACTTTGACTTACATGAATTTCTTTCTGCCCCATCATTAAACAGAGATGGTCCAGTAGTAACAAGAGACTTGGGTACTGTGAATTCACGTTTTTCAGAGTTTGAAAAAACACTCAAGAATTTCAAATCCTTACAGATGGACAATGCGTTCTTAGAACGCAGTTTAGAATTAAAACAGGTCCCCAAGGGACTACGTATATTTAAATTGCCTAATGGTTTTTTGGAGGGTACATCTTTTTTTACTGAATTGACACAACTGTTTGATAAAACTGGGTTGGAACTTTTGAAACTTATTATTCGTAATAATACAGACAAATTACAAGTTTTAAAGGAAAGGTTATGTAGTTTAGATAATGACATTAAGATGGATTTACTATTTGAGCACAACAAATTCAGATTGGAAAATATTTTTAAAGATATGGACAGATTTATTAATAAAGGCTTGGAAATTAAAAATACTAAGATTGAAAGGGATAGCAATGATTACAGAAACAACAGAGCCTATGTGCACTTTAGAGAGTACAAAAACATGAAACGTATTAGTCAGAACCACGTCAATTTTAGTGATGAAAGAGTTAGAAATCGGTTTAATTCAATTGACAATCAGGATAATGCACATCGAGGTGGTGTCAACGATGTTAATAACATTAATCAAAATGACGAATGTTTAGAGTCAGATTTTTTAGATCAGCCCACATTAAGAAGGTCGGAGAGAATAAGGGAGAGACAGGGCAGTTACAATCAATATATCCCAAGAAATTACAACAATCGAGGCCCGAGAATGTCAAGATGGTGACATCAACAGTAATTAATCACAATACTGATCGTGATAATATTGAACCAGTGAAAAATTCACGTACTGAAGTTACAATCCAAGCACAACAACTGATTAATATTGAAGTTTCAAACACTATGAGTTTATGTCAACATGATGTAGTTACTCAAAATTCATTTGATTGTCAAATTGTTACACATTTAGGTTTTAATTTGTACAACTATACTAGAAAGAAATTTGATAGTAAGTATTTAGATTTGTTCAGTAAAGGGCTCACATTTGTTCCCAATTTTAAGTTGGACATTGGTAAAGTTTTACTTAATTTAAAAATATACACAAGGCTTTTAAATTTAAAACTATTTTTTCAAGACTTAAATACTCTGTCTCAGGATTCCAACAACTTTACACTAAAATGTAACAGCACCTTTATTCCACCCCAGAACTATACGATACAAGTTTTCGAAAAACTTTGTGAAACACATTTTAGAAGAACGTTGAATGAGAAGAACATTTTTAAATACAATTTAACGTCAGCTGAAAAATTCTGTTTGCAAGAATTAAAAAGTTCTGACAAATTCAGAATCATGAAACCTGACAAAGGTGGGGGGGTGGTCATTATGTTAAACGTTGACTACGAGAACAGGATGCTTACACTTTTAGAGGATGAGGTAACTTATGAAAAGGTTAGTAGGCATGAGGTAAACAAAGCCTACGGTAAAATTGATTGGTTAACCTACGAATATTTAATGGATGGAAGGATTGACTCAATGGTTTATCAATACATATCTGTGGAATTCCCTAAAATATCATCTATTTTTGGAATTCCCAAAATTCATAAACACACTGATAATCCACCATTTAGACCAATTGTCTCGGCAATAGATTCTAAGACTGAAGCTTCAGCAGCCTACATCAACTTTAAATGTAAAGATTTATTAACGAGACTACCACACATTGTAAGAGATTCATGGCATTGTCTTGATTCCATAAGACAATTTACTAACAATGTTGATGTTAACTTTGATTTTGTGATGGCCACTGTGGATGTAATCAATCTTTTTCCCGTGATTCCACATCAGGAAGGCATTGAGCTGTTTGAAACATGCCTTAATGCACACAAATATAACAACAGAACTGAGAATCGATTAATATCTGAGATGTTAGAACTAGTTTTGGAGAATAATTTTATTTATTTTAACGGCAGTTATTTTAGACAACAAAAAGGAGTGGCTATGGGTGCAAAATGTGCCCCTATTTACGCTAATCTTGTTCTGGCAGCATGGGAATACGAACATGTATTCACTAGTAGTTATTGGAATAAAATCTTATTATATTTACGTTATTTGGACGACATTTTAATTTTTTGGAGAGGTACTGAAGCACAACTCAATGAATTTATATTATAATTGGGACAAACAACTGATTTTTTAAAATTTACGAGTCACATTTCTAACAATACAATCAATTTTTTGGATATTACAATTACCTTAAAGGAAAATATATTTGAATCTAGCATTTACAGGAAGAAGACATATTCCAATTCATTTTTACACTTTGACAGCTGTCACCCTGCTCATCAGAAAAGAAATTTAGTAAAAGGACAGATGGTGAGGTTGTCGAGGATAGTGAGTAATGATGACACGTTCAAAATGGAACTTGAAAAATTAAAAAAACATGTTTATAAGTAGAGCCTACCCAGTAGATTTGGTTAACAATATAGGTCAGGACATTTGGATGAATAGATCAGTTTTATACAAATCTATTTTAAGATATGGATTAAATCCAAAAGAAGTTTCTAAATCCAAGGGTATAGGACACGACACTTTAGTCATCCCATTCAACGAAAAATCAGACCAAATTGTTAAAGCAGTTTATGACTCTTGGAACATTGTTATAGAATCTAACAAAGAATTGGTAAATGTTTTAGGTGATAAACCAAAGGTTACTTTTAGTAAAGGACAAAGTCTTAAAAGTATATTTGAAAACAGTACGAAATGTGACTTATTTATGAAATCTAAGATGAACAAATGTGGTGCATGTCGCATATGCAGATTCATTAATAATGGACCATACCTCTCAATCATCAATTATGAAAAGACTATCAGATGTCCAGGAGCGTGTGACTGTAACACAGTCATGGTAGTATACGTAGCTACTTGCACAGCATGCCAAGCTTTCTATGTAGGGAAAACTAACAGAAAATTGAAAACAAGAATTATAGAGCATGTCAGTGATATTAGAAATCACAAGCAGACTAGTGCTTTATACACTCATAGCATTGGTTGCCTTAATTTTAAAAAATTCCTGTTTTTTGTCATCGACAGAATTGTTCACACCAAAGCACAACAAGGGGGTGACACTAAAAGCTTATTAGAAGCCAAAGAATGTCTTTGGCAACTTAGATTAAATGCAAGCAAAGATCCAGGAATTAATGATCAAATTTCTATTGCTAGTATACTAAAGCTAAAATCTCAGTTCATTTAATAATTTCTACAGCTACTAAACTTTATGTATCAAATTCATTTCAAATTCAATAAAATCATTCAACTACTATTATTTATGGATATACTCAACAACATTCATATATATATTCAATTCATTTTTAATATATTTTACAATTATTTATAACTTATTTATAATTGAATAACACCTGCAGGGCGAGTATATGTCTCATAAATGAATTTGAAACATTTTTATTATGATTTTACATGTCACTCCTTAATTCATGTCAACAACAACTTTTTTAGAAAAGTTTTTTAAGAAGAATTATTTAATTTAATTTTTGTAGTAATATATATATATATATATATATATATATATATATATATATATATATATATATATAAGATGTCTTAATTAATATTACAAACCCAATATTTCATCACATCTCTATTTTAGTATTATTAATTAATGGTTATTGTAACTGTGTACGAATTGATAACATTTAATCAGTGATTCTGTTATATACATTTTTACATATTTTTATACCCTATATACATTTTTAAATTTTTATATTTATATTACAGTTATTTATTTATATACAAACAATTCAATATAGTTGTTTTATATATCAAAATACACTCAATTAGTATTTAAACAAAATCCAGAATTGCAATTTTAACCTTAGTATACATCACTGTAATAACATCAATATAACTTATAATTTCATATGGAAATGTCATGTTAGGAACTTCATATTCTTTGTTACACATTACACATTTAGTATGGTTTTACTGACAGTATACATATAAAAGAAGTATATTCTCTATTTAGACAACCATATTTTGTGTAAGACTGTCAGTTTTATGCATTATGCTCTAGTTCATGTCTAAATGCATTTCAAGCCAGTCATTCTACATTTTACTGGATCTGTCACTTTAAATGACAAGAGTTTTTATTGTATTAATTAGAATATTGTTTGATTGATTGATTATATTATTATTTAATTAATCAAGTAGTATCTGTATTTAAGGGATGATGTTTTTTCTGTAAACTTGTACTCTGACGATGCCCTAGGACGTGAGGGTGAAAGCGCTTAGTTCCACGGTTTTGCTGTTCTTGTTTTTGGTCTTGTGGTCCTGTGGTGTAATAAAGACTTTATTTTAATTCCAATGATTCAAGGTTACTGGGATTTTCTTGGTTACTAGTTTTTACTCTGCAAATAGCAAAACGGAGCCATGTCAGCTGTAAAAAAAGCATGCATTCACAGGAGGAAGCATGCCAATGGCCAAAAATATGGCCATTGGCAATGGGAAGCGATGCAAATTAAAAATAAAATAACTTTTTTTTTAATCCCGATTTCCGGGGTTTAACTGTAGGGCAGCGTCACACAAACGCGCTGCACCCTAAAAAGTAGAAAATGAATAAATAAGATCCACAAATGTGAATTTCATAGCTAAAATGAATTTACAATGCAAGGGAATGGCAGGCTGAAGACTACATGGCCACCGAGTAGAGGTTGCTAAGGGGGGAAGCTCAGTCTAAGAGATGTAACTAAGCATTAGTAAGCAATCCTATGCAAATGGGAGTTATGATTGTGAATCGCAAGTTCACATAGAAAATGAGCACAGTCAGTGGAGTGTAGGAGTAGGATAAGGGGAGTAACAGAGTAGAAGATAGGTGACATCATGAGGGGGGTATGTATGAAAGGAGTGCAGCTCATTGCAGCAGAGTGACATGTGTCAGCTTACATTTACATAATAGTGAAAGAGGTGTGTCAACAGGTAGGGCAGGTAAAGTCAAGAAATCAAAGGTGTATGCTGTGGATAACACCAAAGTTTCTTGCTGAGCATGCATGCGCATGTGTGTGCTCCAGGAAACCTGAGTAAGACAGTGTGAGCGTGTGTAAGCATGTGTGCACGCGAGTAGGCTTGAGTAAGCATATGTAAGGTTGTGTAAACAGTTGTAAGCGTGTTTGCACTGGTGTGCGAGCGTTTTAACAGGAATAAGCAAGATGTAGTCCGTGTAAGCATGTGTGCGCGCGTGTGAGCTGGTGTGCGTGTGTTTGCACTTGTTTGCGCGGCACTGCCCCCTGAGGAAGCAGAAAGGGAAAAGAAAGCACAACAAATAGTAGGAAGTTAACCAGGGAGTACTAGCAGAGCTAGCAGGTGAAAACAATCGGAATCAGCCAAATACACAGGCATTACACTAGCCCAGCCCAGCCCAGCACTCAAAACTCAGCAAAAAACATTCCAGTATGTATTTCTCAGACACACTGCAACACTGCAGTAAGCTAATAGAAGTGAAAACTGAAAAAGCTTTACTGAGACAAAGAAATGTTAGGGGCTGCCATTGCTGTCCTAAGGCAACATATGCAACATGCTGAGGGTGGTGACAATGCAACTGCTGCTGAGCAACCCACAGTGAGGAGATGGAGAAAAGTGTACAGGTCTAGGGTAACCTACCAGGGGCTACATGAGCTGGAGATAGTGGAGCGCTATAGAGTGGACAGAAAACTCATGCAGCAAATTGATGAGCTGTGTAGGCCACGCCTCACACACAGAACCAACAGAGGGGAACCCATCCCAGTGGAAACCAAGGTATGTGTTGGCCTAAGAATATTAGCAACAGGTACCTTCCAGAGACCAAATGGTGATATGATGGGGATTTCACAGGCATCAGCATCTAGGGTACTGCACCAGTTCCTGAATGCCATGGCAACACATGTCGGTGATCATGTATATTTCCCCAATTCCCGTGAGGTATTGGCCAGCAATATGCGTCTCTTCCAGCAAATAGCGGAATACCCTGAGGTAGTGGGTGCAATAGATTGCACGCACATTCTCATCAAAGCACCAGCTGGTGAGTGGGGTAGAGTCTACTATAACCGCAAGGGTTACCTCTCCATTAACTGCCAGGTCGTGTGTGATGCCCAGGGCATAATAATGAATGTGTGTGCTGGCTGCCCTGGAAGCTACCATGACTCCCATATCTGGCATCCGACACAGCTGTACCAGACATTTGCCAATGGGGATATTCCTCATGGTCACCTAGTAGGGGATGCTGGATATGCACTCAAGCCGTGGCTGATGACACCCATCAGAAATACACACACACCTGAACAGGAACGCCATAATGAGGCACACGCACAAACACGAAATGTAATCGAGCATGTGTTTGGGCTGTTCAAGTCACGATTCCGGTGCCTGGACACATCTGGTGGAGCCTTGCAGTACTCACCAACTACATCTACCCAAATAGTCATGGTATGTGCTATGCTACACAATATGATCCTGCGAAAACAGCTGCAGCAGGAGCAGCATAGGGCTGAGCACAACAGCCCCCCACCATTGCCAAGGCCATCACAGGCAGAGCATGACTCGGAGGAGGAACAACCTGAGCCTGCCCCAGTAGGCAGAAGGAGCCGTGCCCAGTATGCTTTGGCCTTGGCAAAGAGGCAACGCATAGCATATACACTGGCTCAGTAGGAACCCTGGAAATGATAGCTCTCTCCGACTCACACATATAGTAAAAGCGATGCCTAACTTGACACTACCTGTTAACAAACATGTAAAGGGAGTGTAAAATGTGCATCCGACATAGGCAGCCCTGCATTACTAGCTGAGGCATGATTGCTATGTGTTAAGCAATATAAAGCACTGCTAAACAGCTCTCACCACTATTTAGTTTATGTGAACAAAATTGCACACACTAAGTAGCACAACTACAGGCAATGTTCAGCAATATTGTGCACTGTCCAGTAATGTTGGGCAACATTGAGCAATGTTGTGCAAGTCTGGTCAAATGTGGGTATAGTTCATCAAAAGCAGGTTAACAAGTTCATATTTGCTTCACTTTTCTTGAAGTAGTCTGTTCTGGCATGTATGAAAATATGAAGCAGTGACAGTCCTCGAACCCAGGATACAGTGCACTACAGTCAGAGTACAGAATCACTAAACCATGACAGTATGTCAATGGTCAGCTTGCATGAAAAAATGTTGATAAGTCAATGCTAAGTATCTAATGGAAACCTTGCATGCATAGCATAATCCCTGTTGAGTTAAGACACAAAGGTGAGGCCTGCAGTAATAATAGAACCTGATATTCAACACACATATAGTATAAATGTTAATATTGGTAATGTTCACACACATCAACAAACGTAGTGGACCTCAGACAGCAACATACTGCAAGGTCACACTGGGCATGCTCACACACTTGAAACTATGAGACAAATGTCAGGCAACAAAACACTGAAAGTCTGAACTGGGCATGCTGACACACTTAGGTCAAGTTTGAGTACAGCAGTGGGCCACACACATATCCCTCAGTTGCAAGTGTCAACCCAGGAACCTCGCACTGTTCACCAATCCACCATGTGCACACAGTGATATGACAACAGACACAATATAAAATAGTGAAATCCTGTCACAATCAAATATGTTATGCAGAAAATTAGGTTGTTCATAGGAAGTGGTAAAGCAAAGAAGAAACAAAACCTGCAATCAGTACCATCACAGAACAATGTGTATCCTGAAAATTAGCATAGGTTCAAAGGTTGACACTAGGCTATATGCCCTAGGGTATGTAGAAGCCTAGCCACAGTGTGTTTGTAGTCTGAAATCACGCTAGATCAGTAGACTGTGCCTGTCAATAGTAGGTCACACAAGATATCTCACATATGTTCATTTCATTCTGCCTCTGTCTAGCAAGGATCCATAACATATCCCAGGGCTAAACATATGATCACCCGTCCACCTGTGAAGATGTCACCTGTAGGTGGTCAGCATGGGTCTGTGCATATGTGGGACTGTGATCACATTCCTGAGTGAGTGGAGCCTCTGTGATGGTAATATGCCCCTCCAGCATGTCCTATTAACATCATTGCTCACGTACCTGTCCCTGGAGCATGTAGCTGTAAGGGACTTTGATATCCTCACATGGAGCCTGTCCATCAATGCTGTGATGGACATGACATCAAACAAAAGCCACAGACTGCATCCAAGTAGGCAGTAAGCAACGGAGGAGAGCTGGGGTCACCATAGCCAAACTGTGCATACCATCTGTGTGAGTCCCTAGATCCACTTGGTTATGTAAATCTGTGCACATTCCAGTTGCTGCAAGTGTTGGGTAAGGTACATCTGAAATGGGACATTGTATCCAAGCATGTGCCAGATAACTACAGGGTCACAATGACCCCACCTGATCTGCATGTAAAACTGTATGGGATAAGGTTGCCTAAATAGAAGGTGTGTCCAACAACATTGGCAACGTGAATGTCAAAGGCAAGAGTACTAAGTATTCATGTCCCCAAATCACAAACCACACACACTGTACGTGATGTATCATCACCTATGTGGTAATGTGTGTGCACGATGTTACTATCTAAGGTGATGACTATGCATCTAAAGTAAGATAGCTGTAGGCCATAGCTCTGGCACCAGTCAGCCATCTCTGCGAGACCCTTTCTGAGGATGCCTGTGCCAGCTGTGGAGTCAAATATGGCACACAGTTTGCAGTCATCTGCAAACATGGTCATCCATATTCCTTCTGTGTTAGCCAGTATGTATCAGAAATATATACAGAACAAGAGAGGTCCCAGGACTGAGCCCTGTGGGATGCCACATGTAACTGGTGTATAGTCTGACATGGCACCTGCGATACTGACCATGTGTGTGCTATCCATGATCCAGTTAGCAATCCAGATTGTGACATATGTGTAGATATTGAATCCAGTGATCTAATGTGTAAAGGCCAAGTGGGATATTGTGTAGACGCGGTGTGCGAGCTCCAGGTAGGCTGTGTGGACAACCCTGTGTACGTCTATGGACCTGTTAATTGTTTAAAGACATCAAACATCTGCAAGAGGCAAGATATGTCCACAACAACACCAAATTGTGTAGGATCCAGTGTCTGTAGGTTCACAATGTGTATGTGTATGTGTTCCATGATGATACACTCCATAGCATAGCAGACCAGGATAGTTAGACATATATTGTGATAATGTCCAGGGTCCCTTGTGGAACCAGCACTGTGTAGCAGGTACACCGTTGCTGTATGCCATTCCATGGGTACACATCCTGTAGTAACTGTGATACTGAACAGTGACATAATGTGAGTGTGAAGTTTGTCATGAATCTCATGTATGCCACAGTCTGGGACACTATCTGGTCCCACTGATGCTGTGTTGTCTGCTATGGAGAGGGCAGCACACACATGTTCAACTGTGATGTCAGGGAGGCTACACCCTGTTGTGATGGACATGTGCACTGCAGGGGGGATGGTGGGGAAACATTCCCACTGAACCTGTTGTCCAGGATGTTTTCAATGTCAGTGGGTTCACTGTATCATTTGTAATTATGTAGTAATTCACAACATATCTGTGAGTTCCCACACAGGTCAATGACATAACTAAATAAGGCCTTGTGATTGTCCACAGTGTCTGTTGCAAGTGTCCGTTAGAAGTGGGCCTTAGATGAATCAACAACTGATCATAGCTATACCATAGTACTGATCAGAGATGCCTTCCAGATTGTGATTGTGCTCTATAATGTAGTAGCCTCCTCCTGTCCCTGTACAGCTCAGTAATGGCTGTGGTCCAGTAGACAGGTCCCCTGCCTTTGGAGGAGTGAGTCTTGTAGTTATCTGGGATAGCATGATCCATGAATTCCAGTAGTTGTTCATAGAATGTGCTTGTAAAGTATGAAGTTGTTTGAGCCGTAATTAACACTGTCCCAGGGTCATTGAGGGATACCACCTCAGTTTGTACAAGTGTGACGTTTGCTCATGAGAAGTATGTCACTGAGATCACATAGGATGTGTGTTTGTATGGGATATGTATGTCTAGTGAGATGAATGTATGTTCCGACCTTAACAATTACAGGTATACCTCTGTTGTGGAACATAGAGTCCCCATGTGTGTGATGATCAGGTACCACATGTATAACCCCCTGTGGGTGTGGTGACCAGGTCTGCCCTAGCATTTGAGTGTAACAATCTTAGCAACTGTTGTGCGAGTGTGTCACTGCTTGAGTAGTATATCCAGTCAATGTTTGTGTATTTGAAGTCGCACAATATAATGGTGTTTGGTGAGACCTTCACATTCTCCAGTGTTCCCAGGAATAACGACTGTTGTGCCCATGTTTGGTAGTGTGGTCTGTAACAGTCTACAAACTGAAATTCAGTTTTGCCCACTCTCAGTTGCACATGTACGTTCCCCAATGCTTTGTGTACTGCTATCAACCTGGAGGTGTGTGTATGAATGATGTATATGGAATCCCCCCCTATTGTTGTTGTCCAGTCCGAGTCTTGTGTCTGAAAACCATGGTATGACATAAAACCTGTTAGTGCTGCTGTGCTTTTGTGAGCCTGTACCAGGTGTTTGTTACTGCACATATATCGACAGATTCCATACTGATGTGACTCCTGAGTGCATGCATTCTGTCCGTCTATACAGTTGCACCTCTCACAGATATCTGAGTTTGTTGGTAGGAGGACAGTGTTACCTGTGTACATAAGGCAGTTGTAACAATGCGTCAGAATTCCAATATGCACCAGCTGGACTGGAGAGTACACACAAAACTGACCTTTGGACATGCCAGGATATGATGATGACATACACTGTCAACTGATCACAAAGGATCAGTAGTGTGTCAAGTGTGTAAAAGAGTATAACAGGGTTTTAGTGTTCAGGTTTGTTGTTGCTGTGGAAAGATAATCTGCAAAGGAGTACAGACAGAAACATTACACCTCCTTCAGCTATGTCAGAAATATCGATGTACAGTCATATATGTCCTGAGTCAGGGTCAACTGTACCTGACTGACAATGCCAACATCCTGTCAGACAGGCCCATACATACATACCCACCTCCCAGTGACAAAAGGCCCTAACATCATACCAGGAGATATCACATGTAGAATGTGTAAACTGGTCCCCACAATGCCAAATGAATCCCATCACGTGGATAACATTGTATCCCCATATGTGTCATAAGTGAACGACAGGACAAACAGACACTGCACCCGAACAGTCCGTTGAGCCTCACACCCTCTACAGGATCTTACACCGTTGACTGTGTTACAGCAACATGTGGCACACCCCACATGTGTTGGTGCACAACACACCATGGGGACTATATTCCTATAAGCCTACAAAGTCCGAAATGCTAGTCCATCATGACTGCAGTCAGGAACAGAGATATTGTAAACCGACAAACACACAAAACAAACATCTGTGGTATGTTAATGAGCACATCATGTTCCCCAAACCTGCTAGATATCTTGCAAGGCAGCCACCCAGGACAAACATCACTGACAGGAGCAACACAGGTCCCACATAGACCTTGAATAGCCCTTTACCAACATCACAGCCACATGTGGTATCCACAAAACCTACAATCCGTGCATGAATATGTATTGTCATATGAAGGAATGGTAATATGTCCACAGATAGATCACACCAGGTATGAATTGTGTATTCCTGTTCAAGATGTTCACACATGCTGACCCACAAGGTTCATTTGTGGGAATGCATAACACTACGTGCACACACATAACCATGTCCAGTCTGATGATGTCAGCAACCTACAAACATAGTATGTGAATACAAACCACACAATAAAGCATGTAGCACATCGTGTTAATGCGTATCTCACTAGTATCATAACATAGATAAGTAGGGGGTTTGAATCCTGTAACTGCTGAGTATGTGTGTGTGTGAGATTGGCTTTGAGAAGAGTGGCCTTTTTGGAGACTGTGGAAACACATTAGGAGTGGTGAATACCTCTTTGCCAAGTGTGATGATGTCAGCATCCTACAAATAGAGCTTTGGAAATGAATGCTCCCAGTTAAGCAAATAGCATGTCGTGTTAATGGGTTTCTCACTAGTGTCATAACATAGTCAGGTAGGGGTTTGAGTCCTGCAAATGCCAAGTGTGTGTGTGGGGGGTTGTGTATGTATGTGTGTGATTTCCTTTGAGAGGAGTAGCCTTTTTGGAGACGGTGGAAACACATTTTAAAAGAGGTGCATCCCTCCTTGGAAAGTCTGATGATGTCAGCATCCTACAAATATTCAAGGAGAACAGAAACCACTCGATAATGCATATAGCATGCCATGTTAATGCGTATCTCTCCAGTAGCATAGCATAGTTAGGAAGGGGTTTGAATCCTGCAAATGCTGTGTGAATGTGTGTGTGTGAGAGACTGCCTTTGAGAGGAGTGGCCTTTTTGGAGAGTGTGGAAATACATTAGGAGTGGTGAATACCTCTTTGCCAAGTGTGATGATGTCAGCATCCTACAAATAGAGCTTTGGAAAAGAATGCTCCCAATAAAGCAAATAGCGTGTCGTGTTAATGCATATATCACAAGTGTCATAACCTAGTTAGGTAGGGGTTTGAGTCCTGTGTGTGTGTGTCACAGGTGGTCAATGCAGTGTGGGTTTTGCTTTTACTACAGTATGACATATGTTTCAAACAGTATGTGCATTGCACACATCAGGTATCTGCGTGTCAAATAGATTTGTGTACATGTGACCTCAATCTGTACATAGGTGTGAAGCCTGCATACTACATGAATACATTTGCAACCTTCGACAGATTGTGCCGCTGCTTCTCAGATCATAGGCCACATATGTATGTCTGCGTCAAGACCGGCCAATGTAGTGACCCTATGGCCAAGGACATCCCTGCCACACACACCCATGACACGTACTGTAGAGTACTGTGAGTGAGAGTAATTGCTTGGGTATATGTCAGACATGTTCATACACAACAACGACTGGCAATAATGGACGGTCATGATAGGTGTGCACCAGCCCTGTGGATATGCAGGCCCCTAATGTGTTATGTGAAACACCGAGGGACCCCACAATACCTATGGATATGTGGATACCAAGGGACAGATTACATATCACGTGTCTGTCTGTACACATTGGTACCCAACATACATGTTCAGGGCTACCACCTATGTGGTACTGTCGGGATAGTATGTATAGTAAATGTGGATGATCATGCCATAGACAGCATACTGCTATACAGCATGTATTGGACAACAGGTATCTGTCTGTATGATACCCTTGTGTAGGATATGTGTCCCATCCGGGAAATGCAGTGTAGGCCAATGCATGCATTACCAGATGTGGATGGACATATCCCTAGTATGTTTGCATGTACCGAAGAGGGCTTTATGCCACACAGGTGTGGTCCCAGGAACGTGTGGCAGTCAATACCACTGGTTACTGTTATAGTATAGTACTGGAAGGATCCAACTGTTACTGAGTTCCCTACAACTGTGAGTCATTTGTCAGGACATCATCTAATGATTGGTTATAGTCATGCTGTTGAGGTGGTGTATACTGCCAGACTGCAGATCATTGACAGATATAAACGGTATCACCCACAGCATAGTGCCAACCCATGTCATACACAAATGTGTACCCATGTTAGTACATATCTGTAGTAGAATGCATACTGGCCATCGAAAGATACCATGAGATGTTAACAATGTGTAGAACAGGGTATGTTGCACATCCCACGTGTCCACTATGCACGTACATGCAGACAGTGCGCACACACCATGTTCACAGATGTACACCTGCTAATTTGTAATGCACACATCACACACATACTGTCCACTCACTAACACATGCTGGCAACACAGTACAATTCAGCCAAGTGGCACATGGGTGGACAATACATACTCAGACCTAACACTGGTGTAAACAATGCTACAATGACTATCAGAGCTGTGATGCATAATGCCTGCTCAGATATACCTACAAGGATATCAGTACACCTTCCTGTTGGCAACTTGCTACTATTGCTACACTGCTATGATGTCACCCTGTGCATCAGAACCATGTCAGCCTATTCCTGCATCAATGTGATAGATGACAGGAGGTGGCACAGGTGTCATCATATGCACAGAGTGTGTTGTAGGTTTGCCAGAGCCCGACATTGACCCATCCAATCTGCATGTCTGTGTGTGTGTGTGTGTGTGTGTGTGTGTGTGTGTGTGTGTGTGTGTGTGTGTGTGAGGGACAACAGTACTGCATGGGCCAATGTTGATGTAATGTGTGCGTGTATGTGTGAGTGTGTGAGCCCTAGTTGTATGGTAAATGTGTGTGTGTCTGCATGCACACAACTCCACCATGTGGCTGCCATATACGGGTGGTTGTGGGACAGCCACAGACTGTACTTGCTAGGCCATACAGATCACTGTCTCTGGCCAGGGACACCGTATCTGTGCCTAGCAGAGGTGCTACGGGCAGTATTGGGTACCGACCCTGACTGGGTGCTATCATCAGAGGCAGACGTATGATGACTGGTCCCATGTCCCTGCTGGGACTGGATAGCACCATGTGCACGTGGTCTAGTAGGATGGTCAATGGACAGGCCAGCCCCTGCATTGCTGGGGCTGGTACTGCCACTACGGGAGCGGCTGTGATCCGTGGTCTGTCCGCGACGACTTCCAGCTGATGCTGTTGCTGGCATGCATCTGCGTCAGCCTCTCATCCTTCCTGTATGGTCCTGGCTCATGGCTAACACATTCTGGAGGACATCTAATGTCTCCCTCCAATGGCTATCAATGACCTCGGTATAATTCCAGATGGCACCGGCAAGGTCACGTATGCTATCATTGATAGCAGTGTAATGGGCCCTCTGTGCCCTTAGTCCCTGTCGGGTGTACCATTCCATACATGCCTGTGCCTGCATTACAGCCTGGAACATACTGGAGGTTGTAATACCTCTGGGGGCACGTCTGCCAGGGGCAATATGACCAGTGGTGCTCCCCCGAGAACCCCTGGACATCCGCCTATGTGGTACCGTTCTGGTAATCCAGCTATGGCTGCTGTGAGGGGATGCATGTGCCATAGGTACCACACTCTCCTGGTCAATGCCAACTGTATGCTGTCCCTCAGCTAGGGCCATTGGTGACGAGGGATGTATTGGCAGTATGAGTGTGCACATAGATGGGGTTGACCGCTGTGTACTGTTGATTGGTGGACCAATGACAGACCCTGTCAGACCTTCCTGTGCCACAATACATGTCTCATCATCTCCACTATTAGTGGCAGTGACATCAGGTTCCCTTCTACATTCAGACACTCCTAGCACAGCACCTGTGGAAGGAAGACAGGAAACGTACTTGACAATCTGTACATGATGTTAGCACACATGCACACATGCACACATGAACACATGAACACATGAACACATGCACACATGAACACATGCACACATGCACACATGAACACATGCACACATGCACGCATGCACACATGAACACATGAACACATGCACACATGCACACATGAACACATGAGCACATGCACACATGAACACATGAACACATGCACACATGCACACATGCACAGAAATACACTGCTCACCACAGCACACACACACACACACACACACACACACACACACACACACACACACACACACACACCAGTAATCCAACACATACACAATAGTGGGTGATGGTGGGTGACAGTATCACAAGGCAAACAGTCACCACACGTGTCAGCAGGCAGACCATGTGTTGCTCAACACCATGCAGTGCAAGTGTAGACAGCTCTATCTAATGACATTATACATGGCTTTGATGCATGTGTGTAGTTGTGCAGTGATTGGCTACACCCTGGAACACAATATGTACATGGACACAGCATTGCTGTACAAGTATTATCTGCTCTGCAATGTGATGTGCACCATCACTCAATGGTATACATACCATGGCTGCATGTGTCAACTGTGTGACACATATATTGACATGTGTGATGACAGTGTCTGTGTCCATATCACATAATAGTGGGCACAGGTGTAGAACATGCATGGAATGTACAGACATGGGATGAGTGGTGCATGTAGACGTGAAGGTATCCCAATGCATGACATGGACATTGCACAGTGGTTATGGTGCGTGTGGGACATATTGCAGATATGTTGTTGCCAGCCATGACATGGCATGCTACACAACTGCAACATTAAACACCACACATACCCAATGTGTGTCATGTGACCTATACACCCAATAGCATTCCAGGACATATATGCGACTCTTTGTACAGATGGTGGCTGTTGTGCAAAATGTGTACTAGCATATGTAAGCACACAACAACATGATATGCATGGTGTGTATAGGTGCATATGTTTGCACACACAGAACAATGAGGTGCACAGCAAAGACTGCTATGTGTAGTACTGTGGTCACTGTAATTGGATGGGGTGCAGTACCATGTGCCATCATCATCATCATGCATCTTGTGGTCACTCACGGCTACTACTATGTGACAGACCACCGCCTAGCATGCTGTACCTGAACTGCAGTGCCGTGGATACGTTCACTATTACACAGCCACTTTGTACATGGGTGTATGAGGTGCCCAGTAGGGAGCATTACCTAACATGACTGTGTTATGTGTTGAAGAGTGTTGCACAGCCCCATGATAGGCCTCTACCCCAGAGGTACATCATGTGTGTGTGGATGACATGTGGGATACTGATGTGTGAACTTACAATGGGTGTGTGGTTATGCCATATGTAGCATGACTTTGTGTACTACATATCATAAATATCGTATGCTGTGTACAGGTGTTGCAACTATGCCTATCCAATGTGCAGTACATGGTTGCCACAACTGTGTGTCATGCTCTGTGTATTGCATGTCATTGAGGAAGCTACTGACATTACTGAGCTGTGCAATGTCTCACAGCAAACATGCATGGCATGCATTATGCGTAGATGTGTTACGTACACAAGGCCTACACCTCACCTATGACATGCATATTTCATTACCAACATTGCAAGTATAACACACTCACCAGCATGGATCGGCTGCCCTACCATCACACCAGAGGGACCTACGAGAATATGAGAGGGTTCATCAGTGGCCACAACTGTGGCATTGCTACAGTGGGTATGCTAAACTGCAGTACAACAACAGTCAACAGTCACAGGTGTAGGGATATTATACAAACTATCCATATTGCACAACAGTAGGCAGCGGAACTGCTAAACACACAGTACACATCTCACGTACACATAATCTAACAATACAGTTAACTGTAGTCTACAGATAGGGCATATTACCTGCTTGCTCCAGGTGGATGTGCTGGGTGGCTCCGGCTTCCATTACAACACATATCAGAGGTTGCCGTAGCTGTTGTCCAGGAGCCACCACACTTAGGAGAAGCTCCTCTGCTCTGGTGAGGGAGGGATGAATGGCCACCCCACCACCTGTGGCAAGCTGCTGTCTTTGGATATCAGATGCACGCCACTGGACTTGTCTAATTAAATCACTGCAGTGATGGTGTACCTGCTCATATGTCCGGTTATGTATGCCTATGTCATTTACCCGACTAACAAGTTCCTGCCACAGTGCAGTCCACTCCTGCTGGTGCTGGCTGGTTCTGGAGAACAGCATAGTGTACTGCTGCAAAAGGCTGTTGACTATCACCTCTTCCTCTTCTGCAGTGTAAGTTGGATTACGTTGGTGGACCATCTGGCTGAAAAAGATATGAACAATATGTGTGAGTGTGTCCTGTGGCACACTTTACAACTTTACCCAAAGATATCACTTTACTGACATATATACCATCCTATTGTCTGTCAGTGGTTACACACGTTCAATAACACTTATTGATTCTCAGGCCACAACTAAGTAACACTGCCCGGCAGACTCTATATATCACACCACTATACAACAGTACCTGACACACTGTTTGTGACACATTGCACAACCTCAAGACAGGGGTGTATATCACACCAATGCACGAACAGAGATGTCATCCAATGCAATGGATGTAAAGTACATGTACAGTAGTACAAATCAAACACCCTAGTCACTGATGCCATAGCCCTGCCTAACAGATGTGTCCAGTTGTTACTATAGGTGGCATACTGCTGTAACAGACTATAGATGTTGCTGGATACACACGTTAACCCTGTAACACACATATGATTGCAGCCATTGTACAGGCATAATCACACACACATCAGGCAAACATACAACGCACCACTGTATGCCAACACAGATGAGCATTACCTGTGTACCATACAGTGCTGTGTACAACTACTTACACACCCTTATGCCTGCAGTCTGTCCTCTGTGCAAACTACAGGAAACACACATGACAGTGTTTCCAAGCAATGTGAACGCACACCATACTATGCTGTTTAGCCCTGCAGCTTCAGGTAGTACTACAGTTCATATTGGTGATGGATTCACCTGCAGTACCACTCACTAAGCATACATGCATTGCATTAGCCTACAATGAGACACCACATTCGTCAACGGAGAACTATGTCACATCATATGTCATACTACTATGTCTGCCTAACAGTACATTACACATCAGTTGCTGTCCTCACAGCTAGGTTAGGCACTATCATGTCAGATACAACATCACACTAAGCTATCACACATTTACAGACCTTGCACACATTCAGCGTTACACTCATTCAACCTCACATAACAGCTATTGCATTAAGTACATGTGTGAGTGCATAGTGTCATAGGTAGGTAATATGCTATTGGTCCTAGGGCCTACGGCAGCCTAGCCATATGCTACCCTGGCCTTTGACACACATGTACTTTGATTTCACTTGCCCCTGCCAACCTGAACCACAGAGGTGTTTCCTGGGATGTATTAACAATCTCCCACACAATCATCAGGGGTATTTATAACAACTGCTAAGGAGGAGCCTTGTTTGCTATTGCTATGTGGTCTATTCTGGTGTATGGCATATGTCTGAGATGGGAACTTATCCCTCCAGCATGTGTTGTTTAGTGAGCTGACAAGGTTTAAGGCCCTAGAGTGTGTAACCCCGAGGGATTGTGATATGTTGCCATGGTGGTTGTCACCCAGCTATGGGTGTGACATACCTCTGTATGTCCGGCAGAGGTCACTTCTGTGTGGCTAGTATTATGCAATACAGTGTAGTTGTGGTTTTGTGAGCCAGTCTGCTTAGGGCATCTGTTTGCAGACAGTATTACCCTTTGGGAGGTCTGTCTGTGGCCTGTTCACCTGGTGTAGTTGTCATTTGAAGTACATACCACACAGGGCATTGTGATTAGTAGAGGGGAACCCTACCCTATACTTCCATAGATTACACACCTGTTGTCATGACACATACCACACAGACAGATTACAGGTGTAGTGTGGCACTGTCTTCATCACAGTGGAGGCTACTATCCACCTGTGTCCCATGTTCCCTTATCACACCTTCACTGTTAGGTAGATCTCTGCCTATGTGTTAGTTAATGGGTACACTGTTTTGGGACGGTGGAATGGCACTGCAGTATCAACACTTGTCTACAGTCGATGCCTTCTTCACCACACACCTGTTGCGGTACATATGACCCCATGTCTCTGTGTGTCTCTCTCTCACTCTATATGTGTATATATATATATATATATATATATATATATATATATATATATATATATATTTATATGCATATCTATACACATACATGTACACATCCATTGCTGTACACATGGATGTACATATAGGCACATGTACAGTCCACCTTTCATGGTGGGGATCTCACTTATGCAACAGTTGTGGGATGTACAGGTATGTGATTACATTGCACAGTGTTGTGCAGAGTGCATGTGGGTGTCCTCAGCCCTTGTAGCATTAGCCGGCCTCACTGTCTGTAACACATCAGATCTGACAAATCTGTCCCACAGCATTTAACCACCACATGACATATATCAACACTACCGTAGCTGGCCTTAGCCATAGGCCTACTTGGCGGCCACCTAGGGCACCACTCTAGCAGGGGTGCATTTCCACTATTTATGTGGACACAAGGATGGGGGCACCAGGAAGTGTGGTAGGGGGTGCCGTGGGGCCCTTTTGCCTAGGGCACCAGTTGACCTAAGGCCACTCCTGTGCGCTGCATGCTGCCTTCTAGGCCATACACTACAACCTACATGGATATATGCACATATGAACATTCACTGACAGATAGCTGTCCACCCTTCACTAACAGTTGCAGTATGTCCCTTGCCCTATGCACATGTGCAGATACAGATAGATACATACTGCTGCCACACATGGATGATTTGCAGTGTGTAGAGTACTCTTCAGGAACATCTACAACATGCCAACACATACATTTGAGTTACATACCTTACCTTTGTATTTCCCTGCTCCGTGTGTTACGGTTTTGTATCTTTTTTTTTTTTTTTTGCTGGTTTGATTTAGGATTTTGCCCTTTATTTGACCTTCGGTCTCTGTTTCTGCCTCTCTTCTGTCTCTGTCTCACTCTGTGTGTGTGTCTCTCTCTCTCTCTCCCTCTCTGTCTCACAACACCTGCAATGATATAATTGCATGTGTGCACTGCAGGTACAGCCTGCTTTTCTAGGTACACTTGTGCATTTGACAGCCTCTGCACCAATTGCTGCCCACCATTCAGTAATTGCATGCAGCCTGCTGTTTGGTGATTGCATTACTCACTGTGATTGCAGCCCACTGCTATAAAATTCTAGGTTAGGTAGGTGTAGCCCTTTCAGATTTCAAAGGTGGGGCCCATTCTTGTTTGCTCTGGACACCATTGTGTCAGTCTGAAGGTTGGTATATGTCTCTTATCTGATGCTAGGGTTGTAGCCAGTTATGTGCATGTTGTACTCATACCTGCATGTTGCTGCTTCCAGTACACACATCTCAGTGTAGACATGTATGCACCCCTCCAAATGCTAACACAGGATACATGGGAGTATGTACTTTTCCCTCACTTACACAATTAACTGACATACAAATGTGGTTATTGCACTGTATTCCTGTGGCCAGTGTTTATCCTGGTCTGATACTGTGTGGTGTTTGTAAGGTGCTACTGTAACATTACTCCCTGCTAGGATGGCTGGTTCTCCTTTCACAGTCATGCCATGCAATTCCACAGCCACTGCTGGTAAAGACCCACAGAAAAGGGTTTGTGTTATACCATTCCTATTTCCCATTTACATTCCCTCATTGTAATGTATGATATATTTATTTCAGAACCAAGTTATTTGTATATTTGCTGTGGCTTAGTGGTAATTCATGCAGTCTATTGTGTCAATGGTCTGGGGTTCGAGACTGGCAGAGGTTTTTTTATTTTGCTGCTCAGCAGAACAAGGACCCTGCCATAGAGTGACTAAGGCACTTTAAGCAGTAGTAAGTGGGTTTACGCGATGCTTAGCTAAGCGCACACATGTGCACACATGCGCACACTCGCTTAATCCCGCTTACTACTGCTTAAAAGTGCTTACTCCCGCTAACCTCTGCGCTAATTTCTTTGAAAGAAAAGAAAATGGGGAGATAGGAAAGTGGTGAAAAAGGGGGCACAGAGAGGGAAAGACAGTAGGAAAACAAGCTCGGGATGTGCAGAACGGGTGTAAGAAAGGTCCATAGCTGCTCATTTCTTTGCCAGCAACAGCTGTGCATATGTTGAAAATTTGGAGTGAAATTTGAAACCTTCCACCCCTGAGAGAGGGGTGAGGACAACATAGTTTGTTGTACTGCCAATTGGAATTATCAGTGTACATGTCCAATGGACATGTGTGCAAAATATGAAGCTATGTATGGGGCGTAATTTTTTTTCAGGTACAGATTGCCCTTTTTTTTTTCAGGGGAGAGTGGTAAGTGAAGTAGAGGAAGTAGGTATATTTGGGGAGGTAGGCTGGGTAGGTAAACAGACAAGACAAACAAGATGCATACAGGGGAGGAGTATGACACATGGGGTGGGTAAACACAATTGACGGGGACGGATGTTTGGAAATCGCAAGCCCATGAGCCCACAGATGATAACAGTGGGACTGATATCCCCATCCATGGGCAGTCACCACTGGACCTTCACAGACCCGAGGGTTGCTGTGCTGCGGGCTGCGTAGGAGGGGCAGGCTCACCCATGAGTGGAGCCACTCTTGCCTCGAGCTGGCGTAGGGGATCAGCGACTAAACACTGGATCTCCCTACGCACCACAACCCGGACCCTTCGGAAGGTGACAGGGGGCCCTTCTCTGCCCACGCTTGCAGGGGGGGTGAGCCCCATCCCCTGCAGTGCTTCCACCCAAAGGTGGCACAGGACCTACGGAGGAGGGTGGCCCGGGCTGGGCACCAGACCTGCTGGTGCCAGGTGCAACTGCCAGATGAGGTGGGACAGGTGGGTCCGCTGGGACCAGCCTTCCCATACGTTCTGTGATTAGCTGTTTTTAATTACAACATAGACAACAGCTTTCCAAGTTAGTTGTAACAGCATGCAGTAATATTCCCATTAACCCAACACACGAGGGTTACAACAGTTGAACAGCAAGCATAACACATGCATGTATTGAACAACAGTGGACATTCCAACAGCAGGCAGGGATGATTGGTGGCAACAGGCCACCAAGATTGTGGTGTTTTAACAGGGGACATGCATCAAAGTAAGTGCAGATTTTTTATAACAATAGGACATATGTCCCAACAAATGTTATGAGATTACACATACCGATTGAGGTGTGGAATTGCATTGTTCATAGGTTCATAGGTTCATAGATTAGTACTAAGCTAACTGCCCTTGCGAGCCATTTTAAGCCTAGCCAATTATCCCTTGTGAGACTCAAACCACGCACCTTGTGTTTGTAAGGCAAACACCTTAACCATTAGGCCACCCTCCCCCTGCATTTTTTATGCACATGGAGTATGGTGTAAAAAGAAACCTCCATTAACATCTTATTAGTACTTTAACTGTACACTACATTCCTATTGACTGCAGGTGTATATCCCCTACATGTATTCTTACACTAAGCAACATGCATTTGATTGCGTTATGGGTTTTGCTACTTCATGATATACCTGGCCTAAATCTGACATGGTAACTGTCCAGGATGCAGATGTTACTGCTACATACTTGTATTAAATTGACTTGTTTATGTATCTGTACATCTGGATGTGTTCACATGGCTTTTTCACTTGTTTTCTACACAACCCTACTTTTCAGGTAACACACTAAAGTTTCTGGGAAACACCTTGACAGGCTACTTGTGTGTCAGATTTACCTATGCATTTCAGCCATTTCACAACTGTTTAGGACTGTTGCATACTTCACAGCTACTGGCACTTCCTTCATCCACTTTATATGGGACTGCACTACTGGGGGTTGTCAGCACTTAATACAACAGCAACATTTCTTCAATGCAAGGGTACAACATTTCTGAGTAACTGGCACATACACACTGCAAGTATTATACCTTTCTTATTTACATTAACATTCTTTCTACAGGCTTTCTCCTGTATTTGACATTACACTGCATACAGTTGACCTATTCAGGAAATGTTATACCTTTATTGATAGGTTACAAGACTGTTTTACAGGCTCACTCACATTTTATCTATGACAGTGCATGCAGAGATAGTATTCCAGACATGTTTTTGCTTTATTCATGGGTTACTACACTCTATTCATGGCTAGCTGACTTATGATATGTAACAGTACATGCAGATGATTTATTCAGGGAATGAATGTCTTATACTTCACAGCTACTGCCACTTCCTTCATCCACTTCCTATGGGACTGCACAACTGTGGGTTGACAGCACCTAATACAACAGTACTATTTATTATTGCAAGGGTACAACAACATTTCAAAGTAAGTGACACAGACACACTCCAAGTTTTATACCTTTATTAATTATATTGAACACTCTTTTCTACAGGCTCTCTCGTTTACTTGTTATTACAGTGCATACGGAGGACATATTCAGGACATATTATACCTTTCTTGATAGGTTACAACACTCTTTTTCAGGCCTGCTCACTTATATGTTATGACAATACATGCAGGGATAGAATTCCAGAATTATTTTAGCTTGATTGGTGGGTTAGTACACTCAATTTCTGGCTCACTGATGTTTGTTATATAACAGTACATGCAGAGGATTTAATCAGGACATTTTATTGCTGTATTATTGGGCTTAAACACTTTTCTCATGCTCACTCACATATATCATGTAACAATACATGCAGAATATTTACTAACCTGCCTGGTGGCGCAGCCTTAGCAGCCTATCTGCATAGGCTTGCTGATTCATAGCGTGAGTACCTGCAGCTGTGGAGTAAATAAAGGGATATTGAGACATACCTATCCATTATTTAGACTATATTAGCTTATCTTACATACTGCATTCCATGGCTACCTACTTAGTAGTGGGGCATCCCGCATTTGATGGGCCTCCTGGATCCACTGGTTCAGAAGGTCCTGCTTCCACCTCTTCAGGTCTGCATGGTGGTGACGGATCTGCTCACCAGTCTGAGGGACGCCTGTGGCACTGGTGAGTTCATGAGCCAACCGGTTCCAAGCCTCCGCCTTATACTCCGTTCCTTGGAACTGGCCCTGCAGGAATCGAGTCTCATGCCGATGGACTAGGAGCCAAACCATATATCTTGACTCCTAGATGCCCCAGCATTGCGCTTGAAAGCGTGTACCCTCTCCAGCACCAGACATTCTAACTGCAATTAGGAGCTACAATCAGTTATGGTGAGTATTCCCGCCTATGCGGCTTAAATATGCTGCATTTCCTACACGTTTCTGTGATTGGCCATTTTTGAATATTCTCGGCTGACTGCAGACATGCTTAGCAATGGTTAAGCAAACATTTATTACTATATATATGTTAACAGTGGATGTTTTTCCTAAGCTGTTGTGGCTTAGTGGTTCAGTACTTTGATTATAGTGCACAGTGTCTTGGGTTCAAACCTTATCATTGCATTTTATTTTACTACTGTCCAGACAAGTTAGGGGGCATGGCTGTGTTTAAGCAACTTTGCTCTACATTGCTCCACGTTGCCTGATGGTGCGCTGGTTGACGCGGCGCTCACCTCTGTGCAAACCAATTGCACTGGGTAAAGTGCTATTTAGCTTTGGGCAACTATTTTGCGCTAGGTAAAGTGTGATTTAGCTATGGGCAACTACATTGTGCTGGATAAAGTGCGAGTTAACTAGGGGCAACTATATTGCGCTGGGTGAAGCGCTGGTTAATTGTGGGCAATTTTATATTGGGATCCTTTAAAATATTTATTTTATTCACTGATACATTGGCCATTTCACTGCTTTTTAGTTGTGTTTAAACATATATGTTGGTATTATTCCATATACTGATTTAAAAAAATAAATACGAAAGGGAGTGGTGCGACTCGAACCGTGAATGTCTCTTCTTTGTGCGAACGCTTTATCATTACGCCATTGCTATTTGGTGTTATTTGCATAAACATTCTTTCTTATGCTCTTCCATGTGAGAATTGCTAACTGCAGCTAAGCAATGGGCACACCCGCGCACACACACGCAAATACGGGCAGCTATTTTGGGTATTTAAAAAATTTTATGGTTATGCGTTTTAGATGTGTGATGGGGGTTTACATTATCAGGCAGTGAGTTGTTGGGTGCAGGGACATTTGAGCAGACTCGCTCCTGTTTATTTCCTTTTTTTTTAAACACTTGCAGGGGCGTGGACATTTAGACTGCTCGGCAGTCAGACACGCCCCCTGCTTTCTTCCACGGTCTGCGTAGGACTTACGGTTGGGTCAGCATGCCGTCATGCATATCCATGGCATGCTGACATCATACCGTTCAATTGCAGCCTCCGAGTAAGACTTATTAAGTCTTACACGGAGGATTTGTGAATCCGGGGGATAATCTCTATTGTACCACAGAAGTAGATTTTTTTATTTTTAGAATTCTTAAGTGTAAAACAGCAATGAGTTGTAAAACCAAAACTTGTATGTTAGGAATTGTTAGTTTGTAGTGCTAGACTCTGTTATTGTTGTATGTGGAGCCTTTCTCCCTGGGCCTCCACTAAAAATGGGTCTGTACACTAGTTGGACTTTCCTGGTAAACAAATGTAAAATAAAATAAATAAAAAAATAAAATAGTGCAGTATTGAGGAAAACTAAATGCAGCAATAGGGCACTGAAGGATTGCAGTAGACACTAGTGATAAGCATGAGCAAAACTTTTCAGTGGTAATAAAATATGAATGCAAATTAAACAAGATGAAATGCTAGACAAATAAAGTAGTATTGAATATTGAAAATGATAAGCATAGACCATGGCTGAAACCTTGATTCTTTTTGTTATCTTTCCTATCACATGCTATAAACCTGTTGTTTTTAGCAGTTATTCAATAATGTAGACTCTCCAGCACTTATCCCTTTGTTATTGTATGCCCACTGGATGACTAAACCCAGAAATTTGCTACCTTTTCTGAGCACTATAACTTAACAGTATCTATAATGTGCTGAATGTTTTTTTTAACGCATCAATGACTGAAGGAATTTAACAACTGTAAGACTTAGACACAGGCATAAAAAAAATATGTTGGCAGCCTTTTCTGGTATATCCCAGACTCATAGTTTGCCTGTAAACAGGATGTTTCAGCATTAGTTTATGTGGGAGAGAGAGAGTACTGTAGCCAAAAAAAGAAAATATTCAATTAAATGGCTTTGTTGTTTTGGAAGCCATCCCAGCTGTTTGAGTTTGACGACATAACAACCAGATACAATCAGTAATAACTAACCTTTCAGTCTAATGGTTTAGTATTATTTTCTGGGAAACAGCAGAAAAAAAACACACTGTATTCTGGTTTGCTCCAAAATTATTTAGAAAGTTAGTTTTAATAAATCTGTGTACCATCGTCACCACATTATATATTTAGGATCCATACTGTTTTGTGTGCATTTTAGAAAATGAAGTCTCACAAGATTTGTGCAGGAACATATGGCAGCAGTGATCTGGATAAAAGTCAGAAGCAAACAAGCTCATTCAGTGTAGTACTCTGTCATCTAAGTAGATCTGGCATTAGTAGCCCCCCCCCCTGTGAAAATGTGTGCCCCTTGACTGCTCCAATCCCTGAGAATACGAAAGTCTCTCACCTAATTGACTGTTTTGGCTGAACACAGGAGTTTTCCAAAAGCATGTTGTTATGTCACATACACAGGAGAAAGTACAGGTCTCTTGAAAAGACTCCAAAATATCTTTTACTGCATAGCAGTCTGGAGAAGTACACGTTTTAGCAATGGGAGATATCTACTACATTTTAAAGAGCAGCAGTCAGGAAGAAGTTAAGTGTGAGCAGCAGCCAGGTATGTGTGTATGAAATGTCCTAGTTATAAATTTCTGTTAAGTAATTTGCTCAAAGTCACACAGTTGGAGAATCAAACCCTGTACCCTTGAGGCAGCTCATTAAGAGCTTACAACCTTAGTCTTCTCCATACCAACTGCCAGGCCTCCCTTAACTTCCCCTTTTTTTTTTTTTTGCAATCAGTCATTTGAGGATCATAGTTCTCATTGTTCAGAAAATGCCTGTACAGGCAAAAACCTGTTGTAGTTCTGTTAACCATCCACAACCCCATTATCCCATTTACCACATGGGGTCACGGTGTAACTTCAACACTGCCAATCATCTAGAGCCAGAGTTCACACTGCCAGGTGGCCAGCCCTGCTATGGTTCTAATTCCACACCAATCATACAAATGTCCAATTTAGAGTGTCCAGTCCACCTACTGTGGGAGGAAACTAGAGCACCCAGAAGAATCCACACAAACACAGTGAGGACATGCAGATTCTACATAGAACACACCTGAGCTGAGAAGTGGACAAGAGAACCTCTTGCTCTGAGGCAATAACACTATCCTCTGTGCAACTGTAGTTCTGTTAACAATTTAAGTAAATTAGAATTGTCTACCATTTTAGGCTGTGAGCTGATACATACACACACGCACACTTATTCTTTGACTGAATTTTATTTGATTTTCAACAATAAAAAAATAAAGTACCACAATGGAAACATTTCTTCCAGTTGTTATAACCAAAACAACTAGAAAAAGCGAATGAAAACCAAACCATTATTAAAACTATATGCACTAAATAGAAATAAATTAACACAGTACTGCATTAAGTAAAAGCAGTCACAGTGGTGCAGTGGATAGCATTGTGGCCTCACAGCAAGAAGTTCCTCAGTTCAATTCTCAGCTGGGATGCCTTCTGTGCAGAGTATGCATGTCGTTCATCTGGGTTTCCTCTGGATGCCAGTTGACAATGTATTTATTTGTCTGTGAATAAACTGCACAACATGAAGTCTATGAGTCTGATGTTCAAATATTACCTATGAATACATTTTTAATGTAAATTGTTGTTGCAGGTACAAGGGTGTGAAATGCAGTGTTGGGCTACAAAAAACGTTGGTGCTTAGTGGGGATGTGTAAAGGCTACGAGCTGTTAATGAGCTGCCTCCCATAATGCATTGTTTTATTCCCTCAGCCTTCATTTGTCTAATGTGAGTCTAGCTAAATCATTTCACCAGACTGGGTTCCTGGACTGTCCTGAAAAGTGATATTTGTGTCCAGTAGGCTGTCCCAAGCTGTTAGCAAATTCATTACACATTTGTCTTTTGAATTCCTGGCCCCTTTCTAATCAGATAGCCCATAATTAGTGCTTCACTGTATACTATTTCACTGGATTGCAAGATGCATTTTCAATAAATGTGAGTTTGTAAGTAAGAGAAGTTTAATGTTACTTGTGCTGTTTTGTTTTTAATGTGAGAGTGTTCTGTTTTGTTCATAAAATGGCTGTCACTGTTTACTTTGCCTAGGGCTCCATTTGTCTATGATCTGGCTTTGCTCTTATTGTTCAGAAAATGCACACAAGTATTTAGCCTTATACATATCCCCTATATTTTTGTTTTTCTGTCTTTTAAACCAGATAAAGAGGCAACCCTGAAGCACTGTATACTTAGGTTCATAGGTTCATACTAGGCTATCTGCCCTAGGGCATTTATAAGCCTAGCCAGAGTGTGTTTGGCTTTCGCCACCCATTTTAAATTAATTTTGCTATGCCTTTTTTTGAGGTTAGTATACTGTGCCTCTGTCTAACAGTGACACAGAAGTGATAGCCGGGGTAAACCTACGATCTCCCATCCACTCATCAAGATTCCTCTTGAAGAGAGTCAATGTGGGACTCTGCCTAACCTGGACTGGGATTTTATTCCAGAGTGAAGGGAGCCTCAGGGTTATGAATCTGTCCCTCCAGCATGTCCTATTTATTTCAGTGCTGAGGTTCAAGTCTCTCGTGCGCGTAGCTCAATGGGATTTGGATTTTCTGAGGTGCAGCATGTCCATTAATTCCGGGTTGGACAGGGCTTTATACGTCAGGCACAGATCTCCTCTGAGCAGGCGGTATGCCACTGAGTAGAGCTGGAGTTTCTTTAACCGGGCAGCATATGGCATCTGTTTGAGCCCTTTGATCCTCTTGGTGAGGTACTTTTGGGGTCTTTCCAGTTTCTGCAGGTGTCTGGTAAGGTACATCCCAAAAGGGGCATTATACTCAATTATGGGCCTGATGAGGGATGAGTAAAGAGGCACGATGACCTCCCCTGATCTAGATGTGAATCCCTTCATGATTAGGTGGGCTATATAAAATGTTTTTCTAACCACTTTGGCCACGTGGTTGTCAAATGAGAGATTGCTATCAACTTGGGTCCCCAGGTCCCTAATGACTTCTTCTGTACTTAATGGATTACCACCTATGTGGTAATTTGTGGGCACTTTGTTTTGCCAAAGGGGATGACTATACACTTTTGGCATTTAGCTTGAGGCCATGGCTCTGGCACCAGTTGTCTGTTTCTATGAGGCCCTTTTGGAGGATGCTTGTGTCGGCTGGAGAGTTGATTATGGCGCCCAGTTTGCAGTCATCTGTGAACTTGGTCAGCCACAGTCCTTCCGTGTTGGCCTGTACTGCCGAGAAATATATACCGAACAAGAGAGGTCCCAGGACTGAGCCTTGTGGGACACCACTTGTAACTGGTTTGGAGTCTGACATGGCTCCAGCAATTCTAACCATGTGGGTTCTGTCCTTGAGCCAGTTTGCAACCCATCTAGTGACATAGAGGTTTATATTTAAGCTGGTGAGCTTATCTATAATGCCCAAGTGGGGTATTGTATCGAAGGGTTTTGCAAGGTCCAGGTAGGCTGTGTGGACCACCTTCCCCTCGTCAATGGCCTTGGTGACTGTTTCAAAGAAATCGACCAGGTTTAAGAGGCAGGATCTGCCCTTAACAAAGCCAAACTGGGTAGAATCCAGTGTCTGTAGGTCCCCAATATCTTTATTTATGAGGTCCATGATGATCCTTTCCATAGCTTTGCAGACCAAGCTAGTCAGGCTTATGGGGCGATAGCTTCCAGGATCCGTTGAGGCACCACCTTTGTGGAGAGGGACCACTGTTGCTGTACGCCACTCTTTGGGTACATATCCTGTAGTAAGGCTAAGATTAAACAGTAGTTTTATGTTTGGGTTTAGCTCTTCTTGGAGTTCATGTAGGACGCAGCCTGGGACACCATCTGGTCCCATTGATGCTGTGTTTTTTGCTTTGGAGAGGGGGGCTCTTACCTGAGCATCTGAGATGTCAGGGGGGCAGCACTCTGTTGGGATAGATATTTGCCCTTTTGGTGGGAGGGGGGGAGAAGTTTGCACTGAACCTGTCAGCTAGGATGTTGGCAATGTCTGTGGGCTCGGTGTATTTTTTGTCATTTTGGACTAATTCTGAGCATATCTGGGAATTCCCACCCAGGTTCCTAACATAACTAAAGAAAGCCTTGTGATTATCCTTAGTGTCCTGTGCAATTTTTCTCTCGAAGCTGGCCTTAGACAATTTTATGAGTGCCCGTAGTTTTTTGCTAATACTGATCAGAGATGCCTTCCCTTTTTGGGATTTTGCTCCATCATGTAGTAGCTTCCTCCTTCTATTGTATAGTTTGTTTATGGCTGGGGTCCACCAGACAGGACATCTGCCTTTGGAGGATTGGGTCTTGGTTTTATTTGGGATTGCATGATCCATGCATTCCTGAAGGTGTTCATAGAATGCGTTTATAAAGGATTCTGCGGTCTGGGCCGTATTTTCCACAGGCCCGGGGGCTTTGAAGGATTTCGCCTCGGTTTTAAGGTGTGTGAAATTTGCTTTAGAGAAGTTTTTCACTGTGGTTTTCTGGGCAGGGGGTGGGGTCGGGATGTGAATATCCAGTGAGATTAGTTTATGGTCTGATCTTACCAGTGAGGGATACACTTCTGGTCTGGAGCATAGTGTCCCCATGTTGGTGATGATCAGGTCCAGTATGTTTTCCCCTCTTGTGGGAGTGGTAACAAGTTGTTCCATAGCATTTGAGTTTATAAATTCTAGGAACCTTTGGGCTAGGGTGTTGGAGCTAGAGTAATGCTCCCAGACTATGTTTGGGTTGTTGAAGTCACCCAATATAATGGTGTTTGGAGAGACCTTCATATTTTCCAGTATTCTCAGGAAGGCCGAGTGGGGTTCCTGTGTTTGGGAGGGTAGTCTGTAGCAGGCTATAAACTGGAAGGCAGTTTTACCCACAGTTAGTTGCACATGGATAGTCTCTGATGCTTCGTGCTGTGCCACCAATCTGGAGGTGTGGGTATCTTTGACGAATATTGATACTCCCCCTCCTTTTGTGGTTCAGTCCAAGTTTTGGGGCCTTAAAGCATGGTATGAGGTATAACCTGGTAGTGCTGGGGTGCTCTCGGGAGCCTTGAACCAGGTTCCTGTTACTGCACAGATATCGATGTTCTCCATGCTAAGGAGAGTTTTGAGTGCGTGCATCTTGAGGTTTAGACTTCTGGCGTTGAGTAGCATTACTCTTAGTTTCTTATCCCTTATGATACCTATGGAGGTGGGTTTGTCTTTTGAGCCTTGCCTAAAAAAGGCACTATGGGGGTAGCAAGAGCCTTTGCCAATATCCAAAAGCCCAGGGGTGACAGGTGCAAGCCGTCCCTAGAAAAGCATCGTGGCTTGTCGAGCATGTCATCCCAGGCTGACAGGCATTGAATCCCCTTTGAATGACACCAACACTTAAGCCAATTGTTGAAATTGATCATCTTGTCTTCATATTGTGGCATCATTCTTGGTGAGGGTAAGATGCTACTCAAGGTCAGGGTCATACCGGCCTGGGCTACATGCTCAGAGAGCTCCTCTTTGTCTCTTTTCATGTAGTCCAGGGAGGTACATCTCAGGTCATTCACACCAGCATGGACAATGACTGAGTCATATTTGTACTTGCCTTGGAGTGACTGGGTAAAATGAGGTAATGACACTAGACTGGGAGGAGGGTCCCAGATCAAATTTACACTAGGGGCGGGCAACTGCAAAGCCACAAACTGCAGAAATGTTACTCACAGCTGAAAAGCAGCAGTGAGCCTTTAAATGAAAGTTTTAAACAGCTAAAGGAGCCACTAGAAAAAAGAGTTTAACTGCAACAAGTTATCATAAACAAACAACCCAACAGATGCTTAATGAGTGGACTTAAAGTCACACAGTAGGCAAATGGAGGTAGAAAGAATCAAACCCTATGACCTTGACTAAAGGATGCAGCTCACAACCAGTTTAGAGTCTTAATCCTTTCCACTAGCTGCCACAGCTCCACTTATGTCTTCATTTTCTGATAAACCACTTGTGCCTTTCAGCTTTTCCCGGTTAGGGGTCGCCACAGCGGAACTCCGGTCCGCTAATGATTGGTAGTTGATTTTTACGTGCCGAGTTACCAGCCCTGATGCACAACCTTCAACAAAGGTACGCCCATTCATGCATGTCTCCACGCAGAAGACGCTCTAGCTGTGAATCGAACCGGACAGCGTCTTACTGTGAGGCGAAAATCAATAAGGTTTATAGTCAGTAATGACAGTTATTAGAGTTTCATAGTTTTTATTGTTCAAATGTTTAAAAAAGTCATGTTGATACAAAAAACTGTTGTCATGTTAATTTTTTAGTGAATAAGAGTAGTTTGCTCTTATCTGTCTCCAGTTTTGCAGAACATCACTGGTTCTGCCTCATATTTACATCCTTTCTCTTGGTAACTTCTTTTTGTCTGGTAAATTGCTGAGGATTACTGCCAGCTGATAATGTTAGTCATTACAGATTCATAGTTTTTGCTGTTCAGAGAATGCACCTCCATGCAATACTTATTGTTCTGTTAATATTTTAAGTAATTCAGAGTCATCTGACACTTATTTAATGAACTGCTTCCTGTAGTCGTGTACAGAATTTGAATCCTTTCACCCCTATTTGCCTACTTTGTCACTTTGAGCAAGTCACTTATTCAGACAGTATTCTCAGGTCACAACTGATAAAGGACATTTTGCCTACTGGATTTGCATAGCTAACAAATATAAAACTTATTTAAAATTTGTCCATTTTGTCCCTCATTATTTTTGGCTTGTCTAGAATTCTTGAGCAAAGGAATAGAGAATTATTTTGGGCAGTTCCTTGTAACATATTTGGCTACTGGCAAATTGTTACAAATTTTGGTCACTAAAAATTGACAGGCATGTGAGTTTTAGATTTTCTGTCCTCCAGAAAATGCTTGCAAAATATGTTGTTCTGTCAACTTTCTAAGTGTAGAAGAGAAATATGTAAAAGTTGGTCCTGAATTTGTTCTTTGTTCCTGATTCTTGAGCTAAGAGATTGAGAGGGCAGAGGAGAGTTGCACTATATGGTTCTGACATCAGCGAGCTGAGGTACATTTCTGGGCCATTATTTATGAATTTATTTATTCACTTGATGACTAGCAAATATCATAGGTGTTCAGTCATACAATGGGTATAATTCTTGGCTTTGTGACATTTGTGCTCACACGTGTGTGTGTAAGTGTGTGTGTGTGTATGTGTGTGTGTGTGCGTGTGTGTGTGTGTTTGTATGCTTGCACATGCGTACATGTGGGTCAAAATATTAGCGATAATGATATAAAAAGGAAAGCTACAAGAAAGCTAAAAATAACTAGTAACCTGAATCATTTTCAGTCCAACACATGATTCATCTTGCTATAACAGCCCCTGTTTTAAAGGGTTTAGACAAGAACCTGAAATACCCTTAAAACAATTCTAATAATTCCTTCTCAAAGACATCAGGGAGTAGCTACATACTTTCCAAATATGTTAAATGATCTAGCAACACATCTTTAATTATATTTAAATCTTTTCCTTTAGGACATCAAATATACAACCGATGAATCCACATTTTTTCTCACATTGTAACAAGCCTCCTTCCATTCTTCAGCTATACAACTCTCAACTCCAAAAATCAAACTTACAACTTTTAGTGCAAAGCATAATCTGAATATTGCCTTTATAATCACAAAATAGTACTCTGATCTTTTTCTGCCAACAACATTTATTTATTTTTATTTATTTATTTTACATTTGTTGACCGGGCTAGTCTAACTGGATATATGTCCTTTTTCAGTAGAGGCCCGGGGAGAAAAGCTCCAGGTTATTATAAATAGAACATACAAAGTTCATAATAACAGGCTGTATAAGGTTATAAGAAGCAATAAGCATGAGTAGAAATTATGAAATAACAAAATAGTCAAAAATTTTTTTTTTTTTTTTGTAAAGTAAAATATTATGAAGGTGACGAATTGAAAAGAAAGGATAAAGAGAGATAGCTGTGAAGTAAAGATAGGACAGATGTCAAAGATAGAACAGGATGAGTAGAGGAGTCCATAGTTTTCTAACAGCTTTAGAAGTTGTTTTAAGAAGGAGTGGTGAGAGAAAAATACCTAAGAAGAGAGGAGAGAAAGTTAAGATGAGTGAGTGCTGTACACGGGGTAAGTTCCATGTCTTAATGTATAGTTGTGGAACTTAGGAAAAACAAGCTATTGGGGAGTTGGGTAGAGAAGGGGAGAGGGAAGGTGAGATAGGAGATAGATGAGCAGGCTAGTCTGGGTTTCTACAGGGGTAGAGCCAATTATTATTGAGGTAGTTGGGTAGAGAAGGGGAGAGAAAAAGAGAGAGAGGAGACAGATGAGCAGGCTAGTCTGGGTTTATACATGGGCAGAGCGATTTATTATTAAGGTACAGTTTGATATTTTTCTTGAAGAGAGGAGGAGAAGTCAGGGATGTAATATCAGTGGGTAGAGTGTTCCAGTGTTTCCCAACAGAGTTGGAGAATAAGTAATCTCCAGCAGAGTTATTGGGTATAGTCCTTTTTATCAGTAGTTTATTAGAGGAGCGTAGATGTTTCAGGTTGTAGTACGGGGTAATGAGGCTAGTGAGTATAGGAGTTTTGGTAGGTTGGTACAGGGTATTGTGGGTTATAATAAGTTGTTGTAGTTTGATCTGATTCGGAAGTTCAAGCCAGCCAAGTTGTTTTAGGTTAGTGCAGTGATGGGTCCTAAAAGGAGATCCGGTTGCAAATCTAGCTATGTTGTTGTAGGATGTAGCTAGTATATTTAGGTTTTTTTTGACAGGTTGTTGTAGATGGGACATGCATAGAGTAGAGTAGAGATTAGGTGGGTCCTGGCTAGGGTGATTCTTGTAGCTGGGGTAAGAAATGGTTTTATTCTAGCCAAAAACACTGCATTCTGTATAGGGGTAAAAAACATCTTACATTAACATTTTTCCTTAATCTATCAACAAAGTATCATCCACATGTGAAAAAAAATTTGAGTATACAAACATAGGTTTATAGATTATTACTAGGCTAACAATCCCTATCTCCTATTTTAAGCCTAGCCAATTACCTCATGTGAGAATAAAATCCTGCACCTTGTATCAGCAAGGTAAACACCTTAACCATTATGCCAATTTCTAATCATAGCCATCATGCCAATTTCTGATCACAGTGCACCAGTGGACCTCAACTATTATTAATAATTCTAGCTATACAAACTAAACAGAACATTTCCATGCCCTCTGCTAACTCATATTCAGGATCTATAAAGCTATTAGCAATAAGTATACAAAAGAATTCCAAAACTAAAATATAGCTAGTAATCTTCATACCATATAACTTTTGTGAACAGATCAAATCAGATGTTTTTCTACATCTGTACTGAAAAATTTCCATAAATGTCCTATGCCTAATTTCTTCAGTAATGCTCTTTAGCCCACACAATATGTCCGTGGCACAATTAGGCTTGCCAAGATAAGATACATTTTTTTTGAAATAAACATTAAATTTCCTATTTAGGTCAAATTTAGTTAAGTTCTTATAATCATCATTCATTAATGTCAAAGGTCTGCAATTGTCTAGATATGAACCATTAGCTTTCTTTATTTCTTTTTAAGGAATTTCATAAAACCAAAATATTTATATGGTAAGTCTTGTGATACACTAGCCATCCCAAAACATAGAGGATGGCACTTTTAGAGATCTCTCATTCAAATATTTAGGGAAATCCTAACTAAGGTTGTTAAGCCTGGTGATGTCCTCATATTGGATTCTTTTAACACCTCATGATGTCCCACAGTATTGACTCAAAAGAAGGAAAGAAAGAGATCTAACCTAATTTGCTGCCCCAAATTTCCTAGAAACATATGCAGTAAACAGCTGCAGTAAGATTTTTCAGTCTGTATAACTTCCTCTTCTTTACCATTAATCAAATTAACCATATAATGAAAATACCTTTTTACTACCCATTAACATTGTGAAAATCTGATCTTTCATTACCCGCAAAGAAAATTTTAACTGAAGGAAATTGTCCCTTAAATTTAATCTGCCACAAATAAAGTAACTCCCACTCTCAATTATTATTTCTGTAATATCTTTAACTGCTAAACTCATTTCCCCCGACTACAGCCTCCACTTGTTACAGTTTACTATGGAATTGCTGTCCATGATTGTAAAATCTTTCTTAATTTTAAGTTTCAGTGCATCCTGTCAAGATAACAATTTATAGACAAATAATTATTCCATAAATGTGCACACAAACATATGTACATTCCATAAATACGCACACATACATCCCAAAACATAGAGGATGGCACTTTTAGATATCTCTCATTCAAATATTTAGGGAAATCCTAACTAAGGTTGTTAAGCCTGGTGAATCCCATGATTGGAGAAACTCCCTGGTCAGCTTCAGTAAGAAGCTGAGATCCCTCATAAAATCCTCCAAAGCTAGTTATGAAAACAAAATCGCCACTGACTCTAAAGACAACCACAACGCATTCTATAGTTATGTCAAGAATCTCAATGGCAACACTCAGATCTGCTCTGAGTTACAGCACAATGGCACTAAATATACAGAACCAACGGATATTGCCAACATCCTGGCAGATAGGTTCAGTGCTAACTTTACCCCTCTGTCATCCCCTAAAGGGCCCACCTCTATACCAGAAGAATTCAAAGTTCCTGTAATCACGGCTGCACAGGTAAAAAACACACTATCCAAAGCCAAGAACACAGCATCCATGGGACCTGACGACATCCCAGGCTGTGTTCTACATGAACTACAGAACGAATTGGCACTCCACCTAAGTACCATGTTCAATCATAGCCTCACCTCTGGCTATGTGCCCACTGAATGGTGCACAGCAACAGTTATCCCACTCCACAAAGGGGGAGCCACCACAGACCCTGGAAACTACCGCCCCATTAGCCTAACGAGCCTGGTCTGCAAGGCTATGGAGCGTATCATCATGGAACTTATAAACAATGACCTTGGTAATCTCCAAAATCAGGACCCCACCCAGTTTGGGTTTGTAAAAGGCAGATCATATCTCCAAAACCTGATAGACTTCTTTGAAGCAGTCACCAAAGCCGTAGATGAGGGTAAAGTGGTTCACACAGCCTATCTAGATCTCACCAAGGCTTTTGACACCATCCCCCACTCTGGAATTATAGATAAACTCACTAAACTAGGTATAAATCCCTATGTCACAAGATGGGTTGGCAACTGGCTCACTGACAGAAACCACACTGTGAAAGTAGCAGACTCCAAATCCAGCTTCAGACCAGTGACAAGTGGAGTACCACAGGGTTCAGTCCTGGGTCCTCTCCTGTTTGGTATCTACTTCTCTGAAGTACAGGCCAACACAGAAGGTCTTTGGCTAATGAAGTTCACAGATGACTGCAAACTAGGAGCCATAATCAAAACTCCAAAAGATGTGGACATCCTACAAAAGGGCCTTGCTGAGACAGATGCCTGGTGTCAAAGCCATGGCCTCAAGCTCAATGCCAAAAAGTGCATTGTCATTCCTTTTGGTAAAAACTCAGTACCCATGAACTAACACATAGGTGGTAGTCTACTTAACACCAAAAGTGTGATAAGAGACCTTGGGACACAGGTGGACAGTAGTCTCTCCTTTGATAATCACATCGCCACAGTAGTCAGGAAATCCTTCTATGTGGCACACCTCATCACAAAAGGTTTCTCATCCAGGAAAAAAGAGGTCATTCTTCCCCTCTACTCGTCATTCATTAGACCCATTATAGAGTACAATGCCCCTTTTGGTATGTACCTCACAAGACATCTACAACAACTGGAAAGGCCAGAGAAATACCTCACAAAGAGGATTACCGGCCTCAAAGAGATGCCCTATGCAGACCATCTCAAAAAACTGCAGCTTTACTCTGTTGCATATCGCCTACTCAGAGGCGATCTCTGCCTAACACACAAAGCTATGTCAAACCCAGAGCTTTTAGACATGCTCCACTTAAAGAAATCCCAATCCCTACGAGCTACACATTCTAGGTACCTAAACCTCATCACCACAATAAACAGAACATGCTGGAGGGATAGATTCCTGTCCCAGAGACTTCCCATACTCTGGAACAAACTACCTATCTATATCAAACAAAGCTCCTCATTAGCACTGTTCAAGAAAAATCTTGATGATTGGATGGGAGATAGGAAATTCACCCCGGGGATCACTTCTGTGGCTCTGCTCGACAGTGGCACAGGAAAATAATTTTCTTGGGTGGCGAAAGCCAGGGTACCTTTGGCTAGGCTTATATAGGCCTTAGGGCCAATAGCCTAGTACCTACCTATGAACCTATGAACCTATGATGTCCTCATATTGGATTCTTTTAACATCTCATGATGTCCCACAGTATTGACTCAAAAGAAGGAAAGAAAGAGATCTAACCTTATTTGCTGCCCCAGATTTCCTAGAAACATATGCAGTAAACAGCTGCAGTAAGATTTTTCAGTCTATATAACTTCCTCTTCTTTACCATTAATCAAATTAACCATATAATGAAAATACCTTTTTACTACCCATTAACATTGTGAAAATCTGATCTTTCATTACCCGCAAAGAAAATTTTAACTGAAGGAAATTGTCCCTTAAATTTAATCTGCCACAAATAAAGTAACTCCCACTCTCAATTATTATTTCTGTAATATCTTTAACTGCTAAACTCATTTTCCCCTGACTACAGCCTCCACTTGTTACCGTTTACTATGGAATTGCTGTCCATGATTATAAAATCTTTCTTAATTTTAAGTTTCAGTGCATCCTGTCAAGATAATTTATAGACAAATAATTATTCCATAAATGTGCACACAAACATATGTACATTCCATAAATACACACACAGACATATGTACATGCCATAAATGCACACAGAGACATATGAACATTCCATAAATGCACACACAGATATATGTACTGTACATTCCATAAATTTGCACACAGACATATGTACATTCTGTATATGTGCACACAGACATATCTACATTCCATAAATGTTCACACAGACATATGTACATTCCATAAATCTGCACACAGATATATGCACATTCCATAAATGCACACACAGACATGTACATTCAATAAATGTGCACACATACATATGTACATTCCATAAATGTTTACAATAAGCCTTACAATTACCAAACGAATACACATTTACTTCATGCCCACTGTTGATTGCTTACTAACAGTGACTCACAAGGTCACCTGTTCTGAAAAGTCAGTCACCAATCTTTGATTTGAACTGACATAAAAACCCTGAGAAATGTATAACTGATTCCAGGCTGTCTTCTCCCAGTAATATTACAGTACAGTGACATGGTGTGTAGCGTTGTCAGAGCACAGCAAGAGCTTCACAGGTTTCAGTATTGGCTGGATATCTTCTGTGTGGAGTCTGGATGTCCTCCCTAAATTCTCATGAGTTTTTCCCTGGTATTCTGGTTTCCTACCACATCCCAAATATATATGGTAGGTGGATTGTTGACCCCAGCTAGTCCCTCAGTGTGCATGTGATGTGTGTGATATAGAAAAAGCATGGAAATCTATTTCCTTTTTCTACTTGCCTAGTAAATTATGTGGATGGTGGCAGTTCTCCATAGGGTTAATATAGGAGTCAGCTGAGACTCATAAGCGTGGATGAATGGATTTTCAGTAATAAATGGGAGATGGCATATGTAATAAGTTTAGCATGTTATTAAATCTTGTAGAATTTCCCTACACAAACAATTTCTAACATAATAGTTCAAACCCCACCCCAGATCACTTAGTCTAAACCACCTCTAGGCATTGTATAAAGTTCTCAAGGCATGTTATAAAATATACATGTAAATAAATAAATATTTATCGACAACAACATCCTTAACTCTATAGGACACATAAAGATGGTTTTCAGGGACACAGATAATACACTGAACCAAGAGCTTGAAAATCCACAGTACAAAAAACTTGAATAACAAAATCTACACCAAAGGGATATAACTGCACTTGAACTTCCTTAACTATCTGAGCTACCCATCAGCAGAAGACAGAAATCTAGTGTCCAGAAGACAATATCAACTGACTGCTCCCAAAGCCAGGAGAGCTCTGAAAATGCCTTATATATTGACATAAACCATTTACGTTGAGAGAAAGTTCTCTGGTCAGTAACTCTTTCAGAATCGTCATCCTCATCAGTATTCTTTAACATACCAAATATATTTTCAGGGTGCACAGCAAAATATGTTATCAGACCCACTGCCTTTCTCCTGGTCTACTACCACATTTACCAACAACTCAGTAGCATCAGGAGATTGCAGTCTTTCCAGCACTTGTACAGTAATAAGGCAGCCTGGCTAAAAATGACCATCCTGATTATGAATAGGATCTCCTTTACCACATAAGGAGCAAATTTTTGAAAGACAGTCTGCTTATGAACATAATGAAGAAGCTAGACTCCACGTTTATGAGATGATCAAGGGTGTAAGCAATGGCCACCAGTAATATGTAAATCTACATTAACTTCCCATCTCCCCAGTCCAAATTCCATATGCATCTAGATCAAGAAGTTTAGAAAGGGAAGACACATGCTTACAGCATTTAAGACTTGCACAGCATGAATAAAAATTAAACATGTTTTTGAACACTTAAAGTTAAAAAAAAAGTAAATTAAGTTAACTTAACATTAGTTAAGTTATATGATATAATTAGTTAGATATAATTAGATTAGTTAAGTTATATGATATAATCCTTTTATTCTGGAGCTGCAAATGTGTATTTAAACTTTGGAACTCCCTTAAATTCCAATTGCAAAAAATGGGCTATCAAACATCCACACTCACCTGGGAATTTACTCTTCTACATATTCTACCAAATAATATCTCTATAACTCAAGAAATTACTATGACCAATATCTTTCTCTTACTGAACTCTATATAGCAACCAATTGGCTTAACCTAAATAACACATCCTGGGAGAATTTCAAATTAATGGCGACTAAACATCTTTTAGCCCATAAAATTCTAATCAATAAAGGGAATAAAAACATTAATCACAGGAAATTATGGGAACAAATCTTCAATATTATTCTGGCCTAGCACATGACAACGTATCAGACTTAAATACAAATGAAAGATCCCCTACTAAACTATATTCATAGACCAAGAAATGTTCTCCTTTTTCCTATTTATCGTTTCTCTAAGGTATATGCACAATCATAACTCCCACTGAATTGTATTGATTTTTCCCTCGAATATTGAAAGCATCTATGTATATAATGTAAATAGTATTGGTTGATTGTTTTATTTCTGTTTGTATTACCCTCAATGTATAACTGCTTACTGTGAAGAGGTCTTACCTCTACCTGTGCTACTATGTATACTATTTTAGATTCATGAAAATAATAAATAAAAATTATTGAAAAAAAAAGAAAGTTAATTCAAACTCTAGTCCAATTTACACATCATGCTTTTCCAAAAACTGCAAAACAGTTTCAGAAGTTTCAAAAGCTATAGATCAGCAAAATTATCTTAGTAAAGATGAGTGGCAGCTGACACATCTTGAATCTGAGACTGTAAAGGCTTTTAAGCAGCTGAAACTAAATGTAGTTTCTATGAAAAAAAATCTCATCACATCTTAATTGATTACCCTGACATTATTTTGCTAAAGCAACAACAGAATGTGATGTATTAGTCCAGAAATAGTGGTCATCATTTCCTGTCTTACTACCAAACATATGAAATTAAATGGAAGTTTGGAACAACTGGTTTCAAAACATTCTGCATCCCTTTTCTTTGCTGACATTCTGAATCTTGGTTAGGAGCTGCTGTTTCTGCTAATGTGATAAAAACAAACTGTGCTCAACAGCCACAGGATCCTCAACTGCACAAATGCTGTCCCATTGCTGCAAGAACTCCATCATTTTGGACCAGGATGCTGATTCCTGAGGTTTCTGAGCTTCCATGGCTCAAATGTCAGACATAAAAAGCATGCTGAGAATTACCAAAGACAACAACTCATACATCTCTGACAACAGTTCCAGCAGCAGGAACTGCAGATTTATCATTTTGTATCCGAAACATTGGAAAAAAATTACAATCTGATGTGAGGACTCAGTATCTTCCATATTAGGTATGGTCTTCTTCTCGCCAACAAACACATCTACTCTCATCACTCTCTATCAGGTTTACTACTGGTCTCTCTGGAACTACAGCAGATTGAAAGAGTAGGGACATTTCCATAGTGCTCTGTTCAAAGTTTCCACAGTTGTATACCTCCGATCCATAGGTCTCAACTGTCCAGGTTTTCACAGAATGTCCACATTTTTGCCTCATATTTTTGGTCTGTTCCTCATAAAATTTGAGGTTTTCTAGAAAAATAATTTCAGAATAAAGTCATTAAATAATGACAGAATTTTGAGTTTCAATCTTCACACACTTCAGAAAATGCATGTTAATGCAAAAGTTGTTATCCTATCAACTTATAGGTTTATAGGAGCAATATTTAAAAATTGTCCCTACTTTTGGACCTTTGTCCCCCATTATTAATGGCTTTGTCCAGATTTTAGAGGTTGAGAGGTATGCTCATGTCTCTCTCAAAAATAAGCACATTCCTAATAGGACTAACAGAGACAAAAAGTAGAAATAAATATAAACTTAATTTCATGCAGTATGATTTTTAGATACTTTATTTAACATTTCTTTACCAGGAAAGTCTGATTTGGAACGAAGCCAATTTTCAGCAGAGGCCCAGGGATAAATACTCCAGATGCATGTCTTTGTAACGTGGGAGGAAAATGCCCTGCTCAATAGGGGCAATGAGAACTAACATCTGTTGACATTATACCAGGGATTCTTATTGGTTAGGCTTATATAGACCCCAGGTCCATTAGCCTAGTACATACCTATGAACCTGGAGAAAACTCACACAAACACAGGGAGGACATGCAGACTTCACACAGAAGGCACCTCAGCCTAGAATTGAACCGGAGAATCTCTTGCTGTGAGGTGACAATGCTACTGCTGCACCACTGCGCCATCCAAATTCCAGGCAATTTAGCAGGGAAGGTCTTCTGTGATGTCCAAGTGTGTAGTCTAAACAAGTCCCATTGATTCTTCTGGCAGCCATTTCCTATAAAGCTGACTGCTTTTCCTTATCACTGTATACATTTTTTAAAGGCAATAGCTATCAAATTTACCTACCAGACAGACTTATTAATGGATGAGTATTAGACTGAATAATATACAATTAATGTTACAGACAATGATTATTAAAATGCTGTATTCAGTTATTTTAAACAAGTAGAAGTAATAAAGTCTCTGGATAACACATCTGGTTTTGCATTTATTTATTTATTTATTTTATTTCACATTTGTTTACTGGGAAATCTGACTGGGCAGAGATTCCATTTTCAGTGAAGGCCTAGGAAGAAAAGTTCCAATAAACACAGCTTAATTTTTAAGATGATAATTACATTCATTGACAATAATAATGAAAATTAACAATGATAAAAAATATAGTGAATTTTAAATGACAGTAAGTTAGCACATACTTGAAAGAAACATATTGATATAAAAATACAGTTAAGTGCAGCTATCTAAAAGTAGAAGGAGACAGATTAGATAATATTAATTAGAATTGACAACTGTAACATGTCTAGAGGGGAAATAGCATAAAGTTAAGATAATGGGGGGGGGGTAAACAGCAGCTGAGTTATAGTTAGGCGATAGTACAGATGGGAGAAAAGGCAAATAGATTAGAAATATGGAGTAGTAAAGAGGTGTAGGGAGAGACTGGAGAAAGATTTAATGGGAACATATTAGCCTGAAGTTAGACAAGTACATAACCAGGAGTTATGGAGGAATTATCTAGGAGATTGTTTGAACAAATGACTGTTAAGTATTTATCTAGCAGCCATGTGAATTGTATTCTAGAATTTAGCTATTGATTTGGATATAGTCTGCAGCATATGGACTTTTTGGTTTGTACATTTCAAGGTAATGTTGTTTAGAAGAGTGAAGAGGGTGGCTTGGAAGGTAATTCTTGAGAAGAACAGTGATGGTTGTTAGACAGGAGTAAGCATAAAGTGGAGCTGACCCCTTGTGTGATAATGTATGTGTCAGCGTTATATGTTTTGCCCACTTAAAATTCTTCTGCCATAGCATTACTACATCAACAAAAAATATTCCTTCAGGATATGCATACATCTTCTGTCGTGAATCTTATTCTTTTCATCCCTCAGTGGGGATAACCTGATTAGGAGGCACTGATATGGGCTTTTATGACTGAAGATTGAAGGTTGAGTTGTCAAAAAAGATATCGCAGAATGAACTTCATTGACAATGTAGAGATTGGCACACATGCT
>NC_056733.1:1613699847-1613742347 GCF_019279795.1 Protopterus annectens | reverse complement strand
ATTTTGCTAATATTTACAGCAATTTCTGTAAATATTAAGATTAATAGGATCAGCAGATAGTTTGACATGTAAAAGGAAAAGGAAAAGGAAAGAAAGGGAAGGCAAGGGAAGGAAAGGAAAGGAAAGGGAAGGCAAGGGAAGGAAAGGAAAGGCAAGGGAAGGCAAAGAAAGGAAAGGGAAGGAAAGGAAAGGCAAGGGAAGGCAAGGAAAGGAAAGGGAAGGAAAGGAAAGGCAAGGGAAGGCAAGGAAAGGCAAGGGAAGGCAAGGAAAGGAAAGGGAAGGCAAGGAAAGGAAAGGGAAGGAAAGGAAAGGTAAGGAAAGGCAAGGGAAGGCAAGGAAAGGAAAGGGAAGGCAAGGAAAGGAAAAGGAAGGCAAGGGAAGGAAAGGCAAGGCAAGGAAAGGAAAGGCAAATAAAGGCAAGGGAAGGCAAGGAAAGGAAAGGGAAGGAAAAGAAAGGAAAGGGAAGGAAAAGAAAGGAAAGACAAAGCTGTAGTGAATGTAAATGGAAGGGTTGGCTTGAGGGGTGATATATACAGCAGATGCACGTGACAGCCCAATGTTGCACCATTGCATGCACCTACCCTGCGGACTTATGCGGCATGCAAATGGGACGTTAGCACTGTAAACAGCCTCCCTCCTGTCCAGTCTATGAGTCAGTTGCATTGTAGTCAAATGTGGCTTAAATCATGGTGATCAATCAGATGGTCAACACATAAAGGAAACAAAAAATAAATCACAAAAAGACAGTTGACAAGCAACTGAAAATAATGCTGGACTGGCCCAAAGACAATAGGAGGCATACACACTGTACACACTCAGGAGTGGCCTTAGGTCAACTGGTGCCCTAGGCAAAAGGGCTTCATGTCACTCCCCCACCACACTACTCAGTGCCCCCATCCTGGTCTACCTACACCAAATAAATACTGGAAAAATACTCCTGCTAGAGCGGTGCCCTAGATGGCCACCTAGTTGACCTATGCCTAAGGCCGGCTATGTATGCACTTCAGTACAGTTATGCCATGGGGGTATAGCAGCAAGAAAGAATTAGGACCCTAGGACCCTGAAAAAACTGCCTTAACTGTTAAAAAGGGAAGGAAAGGAAGAAAGAAAACATGAGTATACAGCATGAAAAGTAATTAGCAAGCTCATTAGGCATTTACACTTTACTTTTGTTTCTTTATTAACAATCTTACATCTTAATAGACTTTTATTTCTAAATATTTTAGTTCTTTTTCTTAATAATTATATTTATATTTATATTTAAACTTACTATCTAGTAATTAATTTAACACTAAAGTTTCAGTTTTATTATTATTAAATTTCAGCTGCGATACTTCCTAAAACTTTTTAATTTCCTCATCTATTTCTTCGATTGAATAATTTAAATCTCTAATAATTAGTAAAGTATCATCAGAAAAAAGCTGTATTTTAGATTGGCATGCCTTGTTAATTGAGAATCCATCATTTTTTTTCATTGCTTCTTATACTGTTAGGTAAGGGTTCGATAACTAATGCAAATAGCAGAGGGACAATGGACACCCTTGCTTTGTCCCTTTGTTTAAAGTGAATCTTTGAGAAATATAACATCCAATTTTAACATCTGCTTTTGTGTCTCTATACAGTTTTTTTAATATTCCAATAAATTATGCTGTAATGCAAACACTTCTAAAGTTTTAAACAAGTAGTTCCAATCAACAGAATCAAACGCTCTCTCAATATCTATGACAACTAGGGCCAATTTCTTGCTCATTCCTTTCACTAAATCTAAGATATTCACTATCAGTTTTATATTATCATATGTTAATCCATTGACTATAAATTCTGTTTGCTCTTCATTCATTATTTTATCTGTTATATCTGTTAATCTTGTAGCAAAGATAGAAGCAAATATTTTATAGTCTACATTTAATAATGAAATAGATTTTTATGAGGAAAGTAAGTATTATCCTTTCCTTGTTTAAGTATATGTCAGATTACAGGGAATTTCCATGAAGGAGGAATTATTTTGTCACTCTGAATTATTCTGAAAACGTTGCTCAGTAATTCTAAAAAAATGAATAGAAGCAGACTATATAATTCCATACTTAAGCCATCTAACCCTGGAGCTTTCCCATTTTCCTTTTTTTAAGCTTTTTAACTTCTGTTAGGGTAATAGGCTTATTCAACAGAGATATTTGTTGGCCATTAAGTTTATTAGTGACATTTTTATTTGAATACTTATCAATTTTGTAATCATCAGGATTATTCTTTTTATCTTTATTAAGATTTTCATTGATTTTTTTAAAATATTAAGCATTTCCTCTATAACTGACATAAGCTTATTAGTGTGAGGATTTTGGATATTATTGATTTGTGCCTTTTTGCTTAACATCTTACTTTTATTAGCTAATCTATGCAGATTTTTTGAAGTCATCACATAACTGCAATTTTATTTTTTCTAATGGTATCAAATGTTATGTGTTAAAACCATTTGATATTTTGTCATTAATTTTTTAATGACTTAAGTATTATCTAATGTCTTTGTTTGTTTTTCAAACCTCACTTTGTGTATTTCATCTTGTATTTCTAAAAACTATTTACCCCACTCTTTCATTTTATTACTAGCTCATTTTCCCATTCTATTGTTAATATGCATTTTTAAGGAATCCTATAATATGAGTTTACTAACCTGACAATTATCATTCAGAAATAAAAAAAAAATCAGTTTGTTCCTTAAGATAATGTTTAAATTCTTTTAATTTCTTCAAATATACTGGGATTCTATATATAATCTGAAATTTCCTTATATCCATTAATATGTTAATACTTAGTGCATTATGATCAAATAAAGGGCAAGGAATAGTTTATTAAGTAAATCTGTAGAGGTATAAATCCTATTAATTCTACTTTGTGTCCCATGCACATAAGAATAATGAGTGAAGAACAATGACTCATCTTCTGCTTTAACTATTAGATCAACTAAATTATTATTACTAATCCATCCGTTTAGTGCTTTAGTTAATGCCAGACTTTTAGCTTTCCTCTACTCACTTGTATCTACAGTTAAACCCCCCTGCTAAAATAAAACTACCCTTCCAATGACGTTGTAATATAGTTAAGTGATATTTAGCCACTCTTGCACCTATTTCAGGAAATTCAGTAAAATTAGCTAGTCTATAGAGTTTGACATTATATTTATGTAATACAAATGTATACATTCCTTTGGGATCAGTAATGGATTCCATGACCTTAGGCATTACAGTAGATTTTTTCCAAGGCATATCAGTTTTTCTACTCTTTTTGTCAACACACTTGTAAACCAATGTTATTTAAATATTATATATCTATCAAGTGAGTCTCTTGCAAGAATATAATGTCTCCTCTACGTCATTTTAGATATATCATTAATAATTTCCTTTGTTGCCATTATTTAATCCATTTATATTAGTAGATAATAGATTAAAACTATTCATACTGTGTATTTGAAAAGATATCCTTTAAGAAGTAATGTGACAGATTTAATAATCATATTAATTTAATAGTATATAAGACTCTAATGCATTCTTATAACACTATCTTAGCATTCTATATTTTTTGAACTAATCATTTTCTCAAACAAAACTATAAAAACTCATATATAACAAAAACAGAAACAAGTCTAGAACTGTAAATGTTTATATAACTAATAAAACACAACCTACTATGGATACCAAAGTTCTTAGTTTACCTAATTAATAGACAAACTACATTTCTCTACCTACCAATACCGAAAATTAATCAAAAACTAGAAAAAATTAGTGTGACCTACAAATAATATATATATATATATATATATATATATATATATATATATGTATATATATATGGGTCTACTACAGTTGATTGAAAACTCACTTGATTGAAAATGAAATTACTAGGACCACTTCACTGAAAGCTCACTTCACTGAAAACTCACTTGACTGAAATTCATTTTGTTGAAAGTCATAAATTGCCTTTTCCCCACTGTAGTGCGACCCTGGAGTTAGTATATAATGTAAGGGTGTGTGTGTGGGGGGGCACAGCCCCACACATTGGGGGGGTGGGGGGCGAAACCCCCCACATATCTTGGTTATATATTCTCTTTTGGAAACAGCTATTTATTGCACTTGTAAGTCTCACTGTGTATAGTTTAAAATGTTTATAATATGTGGCGGCTGTGCCCCCCACACCCCCTTACTTTATATACTAACTCCAGGGTCGCACTACAGTGAGGAAAAGGCCATTTATGACTTACAATGAAATGAGTTTCAAATAAATGAGTTTTCAGTGAAGTGAGCTTTCAGTGAAGTGGTCCTAGTAATTTCATTTTCAGTCAAGTGAGTTTTCAATCAACCGTAGTAGACCCATATATATATATATATATATATATATATATATATATATATATATATATATATATATATATATATACATATACACACACGCACACACACACACACACACATATATATATATATATATATATATATTTTATATATATATATATATATATATATATATATCTATATATACATATATATATATATATATATATATATATATACATATACATACACACACACACACACACACACACACACACACACACACACACACACACACACACACACACACACACGCACACACATGCACACACAGGCACACACACATTAAAAATAATAGGAGACTACTAATTTAGTTATGTAGCTTGCCATTTAAAACTATTCCCCCATTACTATATAAATGTTTTGTAATCCTCTTCTGTTAATCACAAATATTAAAAAATATGAAATACTCCAACAAATAGTGTACCTGGCTTAAACCACACAACAAAGACATCAAATTCCTCCCGCCAGGATATAACATTCTACCTCATAAGAAAGGTGGAGGTGTTGCTATACTTTGCTCAGACCTCCTAGCCCTAACCCCCTATCTAATCCTGTTCCCTCCTTTGACCTAGCTGAGCTTCTTATAGCCAACTTTAAACCCAACAAACATAAAACCCGATCTATAGTAGCCATCTATATACCTCCTGGCAAGAACATATCCCTACTAGAACAGATTCTTAATTAGATAAAAGATCATATCCACAATGAGACCATTATACTGGGTGACATTCTTATCAACTGGCTTACCCTTACCACCAACTCCCCTACCACTTCCATTAGCCTTTATGGGTTCACCCAACTCATCTCCTCTCCCATTTTCCATAACAAATCCACACACCAATTCTAGCTCCATCATTGACTGGATTCTTGTTTCCAATCCTAACCTCTATCATCTACCAGAAACACTCCCTGACTCCATCAGCGACCACTGCCCAGTACGAACCCTCTGACTCCCCCTCCCCCACATTTCCAAACTTCACAAATTCAAAGAATGCCCGAAACTGTCTACCTTCAACCCTGAGACATTTAACAACCTTCTCTCTACGATGCTGTTTCATACTTTAACTCCACCTTCCTTAATATACTAATTTCCCTTACTCCTCCATGTACTGTTGGAATCAAATCCCACACCTCCCCCTGACTCACCAACTCAACTTGGTTACTTATTCAAAAAAGAGATGCTGCCTGGAAACTCTGGCAGAAGACAAAATCTACCTCCCACTTACAAAACTATTGGGAACTTAGAAATCTCACTAAAAATGCATTAATAATGACAAAACAATTTCCGCTGTCAACCCCAGACTGCTCAATCCAAAACCCCCCAAAAGTTCTGGAACACTATCAAACAAATTGTCCACCCTTGTATTCCATCTTCACCCAACCCCTTACCCTAACAACACACCACTCAAAACTGCAACCATCTTCAATTCCTATTTCATCAACACCATAAGTAAACTTATGCAGTCCTCTCCCCTACCCTTTCCTCCACCATCCACAACTTTCTCCCCTCCTTCACCTCATCTTCCTCTACCCAAAAAACATTCCCCTAGAAAATTCCACCTTCTCTCTTAAGCCAGTCCCTACAAGCTACACTAAAAAAACTCCTCCTTAAACTCAAACCCTGCTCTCCATCAGCAGACAGCCTTCCATCTGTCTTCTTAAAACTCGCTGTTACATCTGTGGCATACCCAGTCTCCATCCTAATTAACTGCTCCATCTCTGAATTATCGGTTCCTATTCTATGGAAAAAAGTCTACACAATACCCATTCGCAAAAGCAGCAATTCCTCAGAACTTTCAGACTTTCGACCTATTGCTATACTTTCCCCACTCTCCAAATTACTAGAACACTGTGTTCACAAACAAATCCTAGCCCACCTCATACAAGGTAACCTGATCACCCCCACCCAGCATGGCTTCCGCCCACACTATAGCACCACCACTGCTCTCATCTCCTTTACCAACACAATTTCCCTAGCCAAAGATAATAATAAACTTGTGTCCTGCCTATTTCTAGATCTGTCCAAAGCCTTTGATATTTGTCTCACATCCTATCCTACACTTTAAACTCTCTCAACTTAACCTTTCCTCAGCTATTTTATCCTAGTTTAACAGCTACCTTTCAGACTGATACCAATCTGTCAAATGGCTCTCCGCTCTCTCCTCCTTTCTCCCAACTAAAACAGGTGTCCCACAAGGCTCCATTCTTGGACCTCTCCTTTTTAATATCTTTACCAATGAACTCCACAAATCCTGCCCCCAGTCATCCCTCATACAGTATGCTGATGACTCCACCATTATAAACATAGCTGACAGCCCCACTGAACATTTAACACTTACACAATCATCATTCAACCTCACAGAAGCCTGGCTTATAAAAAACAACTAATACTCAACCCCCAAAAAAATAAAACTCCTACTCTTACTCCCAAAACCCCTCTTCTACCTAAAAACCTCTGTCAACATCTCTTCATTCAACAATGCCACAATCTCTCCTGAAACCCAAACTAAGCTCGTTGGAGTAATCATTGATGACCAGCTGAAATTTGACCTTCACATTCATCAATGCATTAAGAAAACCCATCAAAAGCTTGGCCTCCTTTACAGAGACAAAAGGTTCCTCACCCCTGATTCTTGAAAAACACTAGCCAATGCTTATCTCCTTCCCAACCTCTTCTATAGCTCTCAAATCTTGACTAACCTTCAATCTACTCTTGTTTCCAAACTTGAATCTACCTATAACATAGTGGCCTGATTTGCTGCTAACCTGCCCTCCAAATCTCAACACTGTCTGGCACTCAGTTTACTTAACTTCACTTAACTGGTCTGAGTTCCCACACCACCTCAAACTATCCAAACTTCTCACAATTCACTCCATCATCAATAAAGTCTCTGATTGTCCAACTATCTCCTCACTTGTCTCACTCTGTACCCCTGCCCATCTTCTCAGGAGCTCTAACCAATACCTTCTACAGATACACAAACCTAACAAATCTGCAGGTCATAATCTTTATAGCTACTCACCCGCCATCCAATGGAACAAGATTCTCTTGACCCTTGGAAGCATATCTCAGACTTAAAAAGAACTCACTCAAACAATACCTATTCAACCTCAGAATATGTCCCTGTAATCTCCCTCCCTAAATCTAGTCCTACTCTGGATCACTCCTCTTCTCCCCTACCTTCCTCCTCATGTTCTATATACCTATCACATTCCTTTCACTTCATGCCAACTCTTACCTGCTTATCTTCCTCTTAATTACACACCCCCTGCCTTTTTTATCTTATGCTGTCTTTCTCTTACTTACCTCCTGCTGAGAAGCAGATTACTTCCTGACTCCCTTCAGCCTACTTTACTTAGCATCTCTGACTTCTGTTGTACTTTCCATTAACCTAACATCATTCCTCTATTCTTGACCTCCACAGTACAGTCTTAAAACCTCCTCCTCCTGTTCATCACCTCTATTTCTGGCTGATCTGTACATTGTATGTAATCCCTCAACTTTGTTACTCTCATTGAATGTTCTAATATCCGTCTTGTATATTTCACTTATATTACTATCTGCTTATGACACTAACTATGATCAAATCTTCCTGTCCTCATCATTGTAAATGCTTCTGCTAACAATCTCTTTGTATCTCACATTTACCATATCCCTGAACTGTTATAGCTTTTGCTTTGGGGCCTTGTAATTCTCATTGTAATTCTCATTGTATTGCAAATGTACTGTAATGTTGATCTATGTTATTATCTGTACTTTGGAGCTTTTCTCCCCGGGCCTCCTCTGAAAAAGGGCTTTGACCCAGTTGGACTATCCTGGTCAACAAATGTCAAATAAATAATAAATAACTAAATAAATAAATAAGTAGAACAGAGTGGGACGTGAAGAGGTAAAGATATCTGTAAACTTACAGGTGACAGGTAATCTTATACTAAACTATTATGTAAAAGGAAAATCAATACACATGTATATTTAGCATGCTAAAAGATATATACATATTTTATAGATCTAAAAAAGCTCTGAATTCTTATTTAAAGTACAAATGTCTGTATCTTAAAATTGTGTAACACTCTTAATATGACGTGTTGATGTGAGGTATTTCCAGCTATGCCAGGAGAAGTAGGGCAGTGAATTTTTTTTTCCTCAAATATTTTTTTATTTTCAATTAAAATAACATTTACCTAATATTTTTAAATACCATTTTAAACAACTATATACAATATTTACAATAGCTTGACGTTCAATTATATACACTGTATGTTATTAAATATAGAATTAACAGATCAGTTATCAGAGATACAGTATTGATTATTGCAGAGTGTCCAACAAATATATAACTTTCTTCCAGGGATTATTTAGCAATGGCCTGGGATAGATTCGTAGTTCTTTGATTTTTATTTCCATCAATGCAGTTGTCTTCAGTAAAGTGTAGAATTCTTCCAAGGTCGACGGTGTATTTGAATTCCACCTTCTGGTTACGCATTTCCTAGATATAGCAAGTATTGTTCATAACAAATACATATTTGTCTTATTCAGGTAGGGACCTTCATTTACATTTAGTATGATCAATACTTTAGTTAAGGTAAAGGATTCATTAAATAAAGCTTGTAAAAAAACTATCGATTCCATTCCAATATGATTTAATTTTATTACATTCATAAAAAATATGACTCCAGTCTGCTTTGACTTTTCACACCTCCAGCAAAAACCATTTGTAGTAGTACTGATCTTTTTAATTCTATCTGGTGTTAAAAATGCTCTATGTAAGTATTTCCAGTTAAATATTTTCCAGTACTGTGTGTTAGAGGTGTAATTAACTGATAGTAAGATGTTAGTTTTAATTTCTTCTGTTAACTGCAATGACTGACCTTTTGTTAAGAACTGCCAGTATGATGGTTTGGGAATTGTTTTATCTGTTATTAACTCTTTATATAGATTTGAAATGGAATTTTTCATTTCACAACTATTATATATAAGTTCATACAGAAAACTTATTAGATTTGGAATATTTTTAAATGAGGAATTATTAATTAATCTGCATAAATCTTGAGTGTACATTAGAATGCTTTGTAAGGTTAACCAGTCCTGTGTTGGGATATTGTAAGCAGTTTTTATCATACGTATATCTAAAACATTTCATTTATTTACACATTGAAACCAGCATAAGAATCTATTTTATTCCCAGGAGGTTATTGTTTCCCTATATATTTTGTGAGGAAAGTTCTTAATGATGGTAAATGGGGTTAAAAGGTCAAACCAAAGTTTTAGATCTATGTTTGCACTGATAAGTTTCCTAAAGGAACTGATGTAATGATTAATCAGTGTTGTTTTAGAAGGTTTTGTTATATTATATTGTATACTTATGCATAGTATGTACCAGGGTTTGTTTGATTTGTCTACTATTAAATTTTTTTTTTAACAGATTAAAGTAATTTGTTAATATAGCCGTTGTTAATTCTTTCTGGTTGGCAGTGAATGTTTAACATATGCCAGCACAGCTAGCTGGAACTTTGTAAATAATTATACAACATTTGTATATCAAACTGATTTGTACAGATGCTTGTGTTGAAAAATGTATTTGTAAAGCTGCATGTGTTAAAAAATGTATCAAGTGTGTTCTGCTGGACAGAGGAAGAAATATGCATGTATTATTGCAACTGTTGAAATATCTATCTATATATATATATATATATATATATATATATATACATACTTCCGCGGTGGTGCAGCTGTTGCCTCACAGCAAGAGGTTCTCCCATTCGATTCTCGGCTGGAGTGCAGGGAGTGCCTTCTATGAGGAGTCTGCATGTCCTCCCCGCGATTGGCTGGGTGTTCGAAAGACATGCGTAAATGGGCGTGCCTTCATTGAAGGTTGAACGTCGAGCTGGCACCTCAGCGTTCGTTAAAATCTACTGCCAATCATTAGTGGACCGGAGTTCCGCTGTGGCAACCCCTAACTGGGAAAAGCCGAAAGACAAACAACAACGACATATATATATATATATATATATATATATATATATATATATATATATATATCTTGTGATATAACCACAAAAACAGAAGAGATAATACTTATACTTTCTGAACTTCTAAATATAAAAAAATAAAATGAAAAGCGGCTGCAACAACAGATACACTTTTAAATATTTAAATTTTCTTGGGTGGCGAAAGCCAAGGTACCTTTTTGGCTAGGCTTATACAGGCCCTAGGGCCAATAGCCTAGTACCTACCTATGAACCTAAATAAATAAAAATATGCAGATTAAGAACAGATAATTAAGCTTTTGTTCTTCATAGGTGGTACCTATAAAGAATGAAAACTTAATTATCTGTTCTTAGTCTGCGTATTTTTATTTATTTAAATATTTAAAAGTTTATCTATTGTTGCAGCCACTTTTCATTTTATTTATTTATTTTTTATATTTAGAAGTTGAGAAAGTGTACATATATATATATATATATATATATATATATATATATATATATATATATAGGTCTAGGACTCTTGCAAGAATGCACTTTTTATTGAATCACAAATGGGCTGGCATACTTACACAAAAATGCTTTTCACCAAAGCTGCATTTTCGCTAAGTATGCCTGTAGTGCCGGTCGTACTATGGTGCAGGTAAGGCAAAATTCCCTTTTCCCCTCTGTAGTGCGAGCTCGGAGTGAGAATATTAAAGTGGGGGGGGTGTGAGGGGTGCAGGGGGCTTGCCCCCCTGCGTAAAAGTAGATTTAATGTTTTTTTTTTAACATACTTTAGCGAAAGCACTTTTTTGGTAAAAGCGCTTTTGTTAAAGTGTGTTTGGTAATAGTGGATTCGAACTGTTGAATTTTCGTTCAACAGTCCTAGATCCATATAGATATATATATATATATATATATATATATATATGTATTGCAACAAAGGACACTGGAAGGAAGAGAAGAGAATTAATCTCAGTCCAGTTAACTTTGAAAATAGCTTGAAATTAAATTGCCAGGTTTAGGCCATAAAGATTGTATCTTACAGTTCTCAATGTAGCCTGAGACAAATGTCCTTTCACCTCCTTCATCCGTAACGTAGGGACTATCATTTATGTATTTACAATATTTACAACACCTACATAAATAAATGGAAAGTACAATTTATCTCACTGGTCCACTTTGTGACTTGATTGGCAGGTTCACAGTACATTGTGTTATGAGTCATGAGTGTGTGTGTCTTTGGTTACCAGTAATGTACAGTACTAAGGTCAAAGAGAATGTCTTGTTATTTCTATGGAGGGAAAAAAAAAAACATCTGCAGTCTATATTGTATTAAAAAGTTTCAATGTGCTTAATTCAAATCCCATTCTCCCTTCCTGAGTTCAAACATATTGAAAAATCTACTTTATTTTTTATCAAAATGGATATACGGATTCAACAATATAACACTCCAATTTCAGCTCTGACTTACGAAATGAGTTATTTCAGGTAGTCTAGGTGAATCTAATAGCATACTATATGAAAACAGCTTCAAAGTTCACATGACCAAGCTTCAAATTTCAGCTTTCAGGGTATTTTCAAATATTTTTATATGATTTTTCCATGTAAATTATATGAGATCTTGTATATTCACATTTCTGTCACATGCAGGCATATGTAATGCATATCTATCTTAGATGCAGTTTGTTATTTAAACATTTTTTTGTCTTATTTGCCCACTGATATTCTACCTTATTCTACATAATTTCTGTTTCTAAAATTTTCCATCAAAGAGCTATTTAATTATCAGGTCTCTATTACCATTTACAGCATGGCATGTGTATATATTTCGTAACATAATAATACTGCTTTTATTACTCTTACATAGTAGATGTTTAATTCATGTGCATTTGCATATTATTCATACTATATTTACTCTTCTTATTAATTCTAGTATTGCAAGCAATCTTGACTATATAAAAGAATTTCTGCTTGTTTAATTTCAATGTGCGTTCTTAGTCATTGTGAACTGTTGTTTTGGTCTAAGCTTCACATCCTGACATTAGAATTTGATTACTGCATGTGAAATTGACATCTCACAGCACACAACAAGTGCTAATTTCCTCTGTACATTTCTCATTCTAAATTGGAAAATTTCTGATGTAAACTGACAGCTCTAATACCTCACAAGTGTCCCCGATTTTGCCTCATATTTTGCCCTGTCCCATGTAACTTTTTTTATTTTCTGCTTAATCATTGAAAATTGCAATCAGTAATGCTAATAATTTTTTTCCAATATAATTTTTATTAAAATTTCCAATAAACAATACAGATACAGATACAAAAATTGGCTTTCAACTAACATTAGTTACATGCTGTCAAATACAGGCAATTGAAAACTTCAAGATATATGTATTACAGTGCTAGAAAAATAATTACGGTTGATCATAAGATCATATAAGGCAGTGCTTGAAATTAGTCAAATAAAGGAGTACAATTAAGGGCTAATAAAAGAAGCAAAAAATAGGACTGATCGCATGTTTGTGTAAGGATAATAATACACATACTAAATTATCTCAACAAAAGGATGTACCCATATGTCTAAGCCTATTTAGTTAACTATATACACTATATATATTCGGTTGTCACTTATAAAAGATGTCCTATATAGAGTTACTAGGTATTAATAATACCAGTAAAGTCAAAAGGTGTGCTCGTACATGGTTTATATATCCCTTGGGATATTAGTTGGATATTTACAATACTCATCTGATAAAGTTAAAGCGGTTGGTATAAAGTATTTAGTAGGAGACTATTAAATGAGGAAGAAAAAAGAAATGATAGAGAGATAAGGCTTATCTAAGAGCTTGTACAAGGTTACCCCAATATTTCTGGAAATACTTTACTTTCTTTTGACTTATTGTACTTAATTTGCTCACGAGAACATATTTAGTAGCAATAGTTTTAAACTCTTTCCAGGATGTTTTTGTTCTATCTAGCCAATTGAATGCTATATAGGTTTTGAGTATAGCACACAGTGTTACAATAATATGTTTGGACTCAAAGTTATAGGAGCTGGGAAAGATATTCAAAATTGCCATTTCCCATGAAAGGGTGGATTTCATGTAGCCCATTTTCTTCAGTTGTGCTCTCAGAGAACACCACAGTTTGTAGAAGTTTTTGCAGGACCTGAATATGTGTAGAGCGTCGGCTGTTGAATTAGGGCAAGTGGGGCAGGCAGAAAGGTGAGATATTGGGATTAATTTTACTCAGAAATAGAGGCATATGGTAAGCATTGTTATTTATCATAATCTGAGTATAAATACATTTTTTGAAAGGAGTTAGTTTTAGCGTTATGTCATTCGCCTCAAGCTTTTGATCAACAGTTATTTCCTTGTTTTGGCTCTCTCAATACTTGGAATAAAGGATTTTGTCATGGTGTTTTATTTTTGTTATTAAACTATAAGTGTTTGATAACATTTTAGTCCTTAACATAAGCAGAGATGTTAATTGTTGATAAAGTTATATATCTAATGGCGTTACTTTGACCTTATCTGTAAACAGAGTTACTAGGTATAATATTTGCTAAACAGTTATGTAATATGTTTTATTGACTGCTAAAAGTGACACATAGCTCACAACACCAGTGTGCCACCCAACAACAGCCCCTAAGGCAAGACAATGTACCCAACACTTTAGTCATAGGTGACTCTATAGTCAGGTACACTGATGTCCCACTCACCAGGCTGAACAAGGAGAAAATTACAGTCAGCTGCCTGTCGGGTGCCAGGATCTGCCACATAATGCATGCACTCAAGTCACTCCACAACAAATACAAATACGACTCTGTCATTGTCCATGTTGGAGTGAATGACTTGAGACATGCCTCCCTGGGCTACATGAAAATAGACATGGAAGAGCTCTCGGATCATGTGGCCCAGGCAGGTATGACCCTAGCCCTGAGTAGCATCCTGCCTTTGCCCAGAATGATACCACAGTATAAGGACAAAATGATTAACTTCAACAATTGGCTAAGCTTCTGGTGTCATTCAAAGGGGATCCAGTGTCTGTCTGCCTGGGACGACATGATCAACAGACCACGATGCTTTGCAAGAGATGGTCTGCACCTGTCACCCCTGGGATTCAGGTGACTGGCTAAAGCTCTTGCCACCCCTATAGTGCTTTTTTTAGGCACGGTTCAAAGGACAAATCCACCACCATAACAGATACAAGCATGCAACATCTGAAGGTAATGCTACTCAATGCTAGAAGTCTAAACCTCAAAATGCACTTTCTCAAGGCACTCTTAAAAATGGAGAACATCGATATCTGTGCAGTAACTGAGACCTGGTTCAAGGCTCCACAGAGCACCCCTGCAATACCATGCTACAACTCTTACCACACTTTTTGGCCACCAAACCAAGACCGAAACACTAAAAGTGGAAGAGTGTCCATATTCACCAAGGATATTCACACCTCCAGGCTAGTTGCCCAACACAATGCATCTGAAATTCTCCAGGTGCAACTAACACTAGGTAAGACTGCAATCCAAATTTTAGCTTGTTACAGATCCCTCACCTGGTCCAAGATTCTCACTACACCTTTCTAAACATACTAAAAATATTAAGATACAGCCAAACACCCTAATACTGGGTGATTTCAACTACCCTGCCATTAACTGGGAAAACTACTCGGGTACCAACACCTTTCCCCAACGGTTCTTGGAATTCATAAATTTCAACGCCCTGGATCAACTAATCCGTTGTCACACCAGGGGCTCCAATATCCTAGACCTGGTCACTACCAACATGGGAGATAGATGCTCCACACCAGTGGTCAGCCCCCCCTCATTGGCCAGGTCTGACCATAAGCAAATCACCCTTGACATCCACATCCCAACCCCACTCCCCAGTAAACAAACCTCCATAAAAAAATTCTCCAAAGCCAACTTCATGATACTCAAGTCTGAAGTGACAAACTTCATGACACCCATGCAGACAGGAGCTGAAAGTCTGACTGCTGAATCCTACAAAAAGGCACTGTACGAGCACATCCATTCTTGCATGAATCGTGCCATCCTAAATAGAACCAAGATGCTCTCCTCCAAAAAAAGGAAGCCGATCTGGTGGTCCCTTGCCATAAACAAACTATACAACAGAAGAAAGAAACTGTTGCAAAAAAGAGGAAAATGTCAGGATGCAAAAAACTCCCTTACCAGCCTCAGTAAGAAGCTGAGATCCCTCAAAAAATCCTCCAAAGCTAGTTGCAAAAATAAAATTGCCAAAGAATTCAAAGACATTCACAAGGCATTCTATAGTTATGTCAAGAATCTAAATGGCAATGCTCAGATATGCTCTGAGCTACAACAGAATGGCATTAAATATACTGATCCCAAGGATATTGCCAATATCCTGGCAGATCAAATTAGTACCAACTTCACCCCCCTTCTCACCCCCTAAAGGGCCCATCTCAATATCAAAAGATTGCCAAATTCTGGTAATCACGGCCACACAGGTAGAAACCACACTCTCCAAAGTTAAGAATACAGCATCCATGGGACCAGATGACATCCCGGGCTGTGTACTACATGAACTACAAAATGAACTGGCACCTCACCTGAGTGTCATGTTTAATCATAGCCTCACCTCAGGCTTTGTTCCCACTGAGTGGCGCACAGCTACAGTTATCCCACTCCATAAGGGGGGATCCACCTTGGATCCCAGGAACTACCGTCCCATCAGTCTGAGGAGCTTGATCCGCAAGGGCATGGAACGCATTATCATGGAACTTATAAACAAAGATATTGGCAACCTTCAAACACTGGACCCCACCCAGTTTGGGTTCGTGAAGGGCTGATCTTGTCTCCTGAACCTGGCTGACTTCTTCGAATCAGTCTCCAGAGCTGTGGATGAGGGTAAGGCGGTCCACACAGCCTATCTGGACCTCAGCAATGCCTTTGACACCATCCCCCACTCTGGAATCATAGATAAACTTACTAAGCTGGGCATAAATCCCTATGCCACTCGATGTGTTGCCAACTGGCTTATTGACAGAACCTAGACTGTAAAAGTAGCCGACTCCAAATCCAGCTCCAGACAAGTGATGAGTGGGTACCTCAGGTTTCAGTCCTGGGACCGCACTTCTTTGGGATCTACTTCTCTGAAGTACAGGCCAACACTAAGGGACTCTGGCTAACAAAGTTTGCAGATGACTGCAAACTGGGAGCCATTATTGAATCCCCAGATGATGGGGATATTCTACAAAAGGGCCTTAGAGAAACAGATGCTTGGTGCCAGAACAATGGGCTCAAGCTTAATGCCAAGAATGTATAGTTATCCCCTTTGGGAAAAAAACATGTACCCATGAATTACCACATAGGTGGCAGTACACTAAATACTGAAAGTGTGATGGGAGACTTAGGGACATGAGTGGACAGTGGTCTCACCTTCGATAACCACATCACCACAACAGTCAGGAAATCCTTCTATGTGGCACACCTCATCACTAAGGGCTTTTCATCCAGAAAAAAGGAGGTCATTGTCCCGCTGTACTCATCCATCATTTGATCCATTATAGAGTACAATGCCGCATTTGGTATGTACCTCACAAGACATCTGCAACAGCTAGAAAGGCCGCAGAAATACCTCACTAAAAGAATCACAGGCCTAAAGCAGATGCCCTATTCTGACCACCTAAAAACACTCCAGCTATACTCTGTGGCATATCGTCTACTCAGAGGCGATCTCTGCTTAACATACAATGCCATGTCATACCCTGAGCTGTTGGACATGCTCTATTTAAAGAAATCCGAATCCCTCAGAGCCACATGCTCCAGGGATCTAAACCTTGTCATCACAATGAATAAAACATGGTGGAGAGATAGGTTCCTGACCCAGAGACTCCCGATACTCTGGAATAGACTGCCCGTACATGTCAAGCATAGCGCCTCCTTGACCCTCTTCAAAAGGAACCTTGACAATTGGACAGGAGATAGGAAATTCACACCGGGAATCAAATCAGTCACCCTGCTAGACAGGGGTCCAGGGAAGTAAATATTGTGGGAAGAAATATCCAGGGAATTGTTATGGCTATGCTTGTATAGGTCCTAGGGCCGATAGCCTAGTACCAACCTATTAACCTATTAACCTATGGACCTATAAACCTATAATAGATTCAAATGGGAGGGCTTTGATTTTAAAAAAGTCCCAAACTATACAGTTCTTGAGAGGAAATTTGTCTAGATTTAACATATTGTTGTTTAACTTGGGATTTAAGTGAATTGGTTGAGCCATAATTAAGGAGTTCTTTAAATTTAGGGATGTTATGAGCTTTTGAAAACATAAAGTATTTTTCACTAATGTAGGATGAATCTTAAAATCTTTAAGAGTTTTAGTATTAAGGAAAGCAATGATTTTTGGGTTCATCTTGGATGCAATGAGGTGAGAATGGTAGATTTTTATCCACAGGGGATGCCAAACTTTATTTGAAGGTTCAAAGTTAACTATGTGTATAATACAAATGGCATTTATTATTATTATTATAATATGTTTGAAAGTCAGGAAGGCTCATACCTCCTTTCTCTTTGGGGAGGGTTAGTCTGGAGTAGCTGATCCTAGTGTTCTTGGGGTACCAGATACATTTCCCTAGTGTAATTTCCATTTTTGAGAAGAAACTGTTTGGAATATTCTGGTTGATGGCATAAAAATGGAAAAGAATGTTAGGGAGGATGTTCATTTTTATAACTGCTGTCTTAGAAAGTAAGGGGAGATTTAAGTTTTTCCATCTTGTAAGATCTTCCATGACTTTGGACCACGTTTTATGAAGATAATTTTTAATTACTTCCTGTTGGGGGTGAGAAAAAGTAATACCCAAATGTTTAGTGAATAATTTACTTTGATCTTTGTTTCTGGTATGAAGAATTATTTGTTTCCAAGGGGATTTAGTGGGTATATTATTGATTTGTTTGGATTAATGACGTAATTTGAGATTAATGAAAACTTGTCAATGGTACTTAAGATCTTTTCTAGGTCGGTCGAGGGAAATTCAAAGTAAATATTTAAATCAACAAAAACACCACAGCAAAGTAGATCAACTATAGAACAAAGTCCCAAGTCCACCAGTAGAGACAATGATTCCAAAAAATGGGTAGTATAAAAAACGATTCTTTATTCACAATAGCGAAACAACTCTGAAGCAAAAGTGTAGACAAGCGCTTTCGCCTGGATCGTTCCAGGCTTTATCAAGTCAGAATAAAATGCAAATATTATTTCCAAATACTGGTTCATTCTTGAATCCAATGAGGACTTCAAACATATTATTTCTAAAAAACCTACATTTGTTCAGAAAAGGGGACGTAACCTAAAAGAGATTTTTGAGAGAAGGTCTAATGTAGTTTGCACAACACCATGACAAATGAATGGCACCTACAAATGTGGTGCTTGTAAACAATGCCCTTTCATGATTAACAATCACCATATTTATTTAAGAGCATGCCATACTAATTTAAAGCCCCATGGACATTTTACTTGCAATACAAAAGGGGTGGTATACATTGGTTATTGTATAACCTGTGGCGGCTTCTACATAGGTAAAACCGAAAGGGAACTCAGAAAGAGAGTACACGAACATGTTTACGAGATAGGGAAAATGAAGGAAAGTAATGCATTCTTTAAGCACTCACTTGAATGCCCCAATTACAAGCTTGTTTTCATGGTACTTGAACAGGTCAACCCCAACATTAGAGGAGGAGACTGGGAATCCACCTTGGAATACAGGGAGTTGATCTGGCAGCTCAGGCTTGATGCTGGCAGAGCTCCGGGATTAAATGGTATGCTTAGTATAGGTCCAGTACTTAAGCTTAGAAGAGCTAGGTTGTAAACAATTTATTTTCCCTGTATACACAGTTGCCCCATTCATAGATCACACTTATAGTTTTTTAATATTTGTGACAAAGCAAACATGGTGCAAACTATTGTTTTATTTTTATTTTTATGATCCTGTGGAATTGAATTAATGCAAGGTTATAGTACAAATACAACTATTTTAGATTACACAGTTTATTTTAGATATGTTTTTAACGTGCAAAACAAGACATAATGCTGCTAATGTTTAGAAATATGTCTCATTTCATCTTATTTTACTTGGCCCTACTTGAATCTGGAACAGGTGTTATTAATTTCACACCATGGGAAAATTTGAGCATGTGACCAATTAACAAATGCTATTTAAATGGTTTGTTTTTTACTTGCATTTTATTCTGACTTGATAAAGCCTGGAACGATCCAGGCGAAAGCGCTTGTCTACACTTTTGCTTCAGAGTTGTTTCGCTATTGTAAATATTTAAATCATCTGCAAAGGCAATATATTTCACTAGAACTTTAGAGATGTAGACAGACTGTTGAAATGTTTTTTGACTTAATTTCAGGAGAAGGACTTCTAGATAAAGGTTAAACAAGTAAGGTGAGAGCGGCTGCCTTGTGCCATTAATTATTTGAATTGGGTTTGATTTCTTTTTATTTATGTTTAGTGTGGTAGTTGCCTTATTATATAGGGTTCTGACCATATTAATATATTCAACAGGAAAGGCAAAACGCTTCATAATCTTGAAAAGAAAGTGTAGGTTGACCCTATCAAAGGCTTTTTGAGCGTCTACAGAGAGTGCATATTTGGGGGATTTGTCATTCATTGTCATGTTGGCTATGGTTTCTATGGTCAGTGTGTTATCCCAAACATGTCTATTATTCATGAACCCCAAATTATCAGGAGATATAATGTGAGGCAGTATTTTATTAAATCTATAAGTGAGTATTGATGATGGGATTTTTTATATCTAGATTAATTCGAGCAATTGGACGATAATCATTTGGGCTGAAGTTATTGGCGTTAGGCTTTTGTATAAAAATAGTTTTAGAATTATTTATGTATAATCAGAAATGCCAAATTTTATTATATAATTATAGACTTTAAGTAAAAGAGGGGCTAACAGTTGCTTAAAGGATTTATAAAATTTCGCTACATATCCGTCAGGACCTTGAGCTTTTCCTGGTTTCAGTTTATTTATGACCAAGAGGATTTCATCAGTAGTTCTTGGTGCCTTAAGGGAATATCTTTAGGTGTCATTTAATTTTGGGAATTTAAGTCATCCAAGAAGATACCAGTGGACACATCTCCAGCAAGTTCTTGAAGATCATAAACCTCTTGATACAACTCTTCAAACACATGAATGATTTCCTTATCAGAGAAGAAAGACTTGCTATTATGGTTAATTTGTTTTATCCTAGTGCGTGGAGGTTTGATATTGATTATCCTGGTCAGTAATCTAGAAGGGGTTTGGGCCCATTCAGCATATCTGTGAAGGAGCCTGAGTTCCGTAAGAGAGTACTGTTTTAGATGGAATTCATGTAATTGTTTCTGCAGGGAGATCATCTGATTTTCTACGTCTATGGAATACTTAGTTTGCAGTTCTAACTCTAGTCATTTTAGTTCAGATTCTAATGCCGATATTTGCGACTTAACTTGTTTTTTGATTAGGGATGCTTTTTGAATTAGAATTCCTCTGAGTGTAGCCTTAGCTGCAGCCCATTGGATGTCATGAGGAATGTCTGAATTGTCTAAGGAAATTATTGTGTGGGTTAGAAATTCCTGAACTTCTTGACAGAGATTCTTATTATTTAGAAGATTTGAATTAAAAGTCCAATTTGATAGGAACTGGCCACAAGAATTAAATCTAGTGGCACTTATTTTCAGGTTGATTTTAGCATGGTAAGATAGATTTCTAGGGTCATTGTTGTATTTTATTTCATAATTTAAAAAAAATGTTGAGATTAGGAAGAATTCTAACCTAGACCATGATTTATGGTAAGCTGAGAAAAATGTATACTTACTAATTGAAGGGTCATCTCTGAAGGATTCAAAAGGATCACATAGATTAAAGTCATCTAGTAAATTGTTTAAAAGGGTGGTAAGGCCTGTAGGTTGTGTGTTATCCTTGCATGTCCTATCCAATTCAGGTCTGTTAGTCATGTTCCAGTCCCCACCCAAAATCAATAGATGATTTTAAAATTTTTCTAAAAGTGTATACATTTCGTATAAGAATGAGGATTGGTGCATGAAAGGACCATAAACATTTAGAATTAAAATATCTTTACTGCAGAAGGTAATAGAGCATATTAGGTAGCACCATCATCCATTAGGATCATACCCACTTGCTATTAATGTACCTTTAAAAGAGTTTTTAACAATTATGGCTACACCTTTAGAAGCCGTGCAGTTCCCTACAGCTATTATTTGTTTTATCCATTTCTTTCTTGCATCCTTCTCCCATTGTTCTTTTGTCATATGAGTTTCTTGAATAAGGGTTATCTTGGCTTTGGATTTGTAGGTTAAGTGCAACACTAGGTTCTTTTTCTTATTATTTTGTAGGCCCTTAACATTCCATGATTCCAGCGATACCATTAGGGAGTTATTTTGGGAATCCAATAATTATTATTAGAATTAGAAAGGATGAATAAAGAAGATAAGTTTGAATTATAGAGGAATATAAAACCAAAGTACCAATATTTATGGACATTATTAGATAGATCAGATATAGAGTAGTGATGAGAAAAAGTGACAACCCACCCTTTCAGACCTCCTCTCGTGCATATCCACATCCTATTACTATCTGAAAGAGGTAATGGAATACTATTTACAATTCTAACTATTACACAAAAAAACTTCTAACATTCCTAGATCCATCAGACTACAAGCACATAAAACTTCCTGCTCTATGTTGATGTTAAACTGATTATACAAGGATATAAACATTTACTTGTAACTAGCTAGATAAGGTGGCTATTATAAGTCTAATAGTGTCGGCGAGGATGACAATTTGAGGTGGATTTTAAAGCTGTCATATAGAATACTGAAAGATCACTTTTACAATACAAGGCAGTTGACACCTTCTCCTAAAGCACATAGTAGATAAGTGTACCATTATTATTCCTAAATGAGCGTTTAAGCTATTATTGTATTAATTACTAGACACATACTTTTCCTTTGAGAGGATAATGAGATAAGGTCATTACTAGGACTATGTGTAGTAGCATAGAAACATATAGAACAGGTGGATATATACAAATCATTATATAAGAGACAAATTGTCTATGGCTCAAAAAATTCGAGGACTAAAAGATTTCCTTGAAAGTTATAACAAATTTAGAATAACAAAGCATCAGTTTGTTTAACTGTATATATGAATATATTCTTTTTTCCCCCCTTCCCCTTCCTTCCCCCTTTTTCCCTTTTTTTTTCTTTTCCTCTTCCCCCCACACTATGTCCTAAACTGAACCCATTCTTACTGCTACCTGTTATATAACATATTTATAGCTTAGGGATTCATTAAGAAACATGCTCATTTTAAAACTACTAAATAAAACCGGTTATCTACTGATCCAGAGTGAATAAAGCATATGGATCACAGTGGGAAGGTTCAGCAAAATACAGTGAAAAGTAAATAATATACTGTACACAAATTGTTAGGGTATAGGACAGTTTGAAGCAATTTAAATTTCTTTCTGAAGGCAATACTAAATCCATTGCATAATGAAAAGCTGTTATGACATGTCTAAGTTATGGTTGCTTGGCAGAAAAAAAATGATCCAAGGGTGATTAAAAACCTAGAAATAACACTCTTGAAAAAGTCTGATAACACTTTGCAGATCAGAATGCACTATACTTTACACAATAGACGGTACTTTACTTTACAAGCTGTTCAGTTTTCAAAATGTCCTTGCATTTCAGACAGACAATGCATAAGTGCTTTTGTCACACAGATAGCAAGAAGATAACTAATTTTTACTTCAGCTACTTGTCTGCCCTTTTAGGATTAAGGTGAGTACTTTCATACAACTATATCTTAAAACACTTTTTTCATTATATAGCTTTGTGCTTGTGTGTGTGTGTGTGTGTGTGTGTGTGTGTGTGTGTGTGTGTGTGTGTGTGTGTGTGTGTGTGTGTGTGTGTGTGTGTGTGTGTGTGTGTGCGCTTATGTTTGTGTGTGTGTGTGCATCTCTATGTAGTATATATATATATATATATATATATATATATATATATATATAAATATAGATACACATACATACTTACGTAAATATATGTCTATGCATGTAAATATACCATAGTGTAGGTAGAATGGGGTGAAGGGGGACAGCAGTCCCAGGTACAGGGTGTTAGGGCACATGGTTAGCACTTGCTGATTGGTTTTTAGTGCCACATAGGCATCTTTTTCCTTGCTGACAATCAGGAAATGAGCGACAGTACTTCTTTTGTAGTCTGGACTAAAGCACTCCAGAGCTTTGTGTGTAAGATAACCTGTAACAGCTTTTAAAAGTAAAAGCAAACTTTCAACTAGATTGGGATGAGTCATCAAGCCTACTTCGGACATTTAGAAACAAGTGTTGTACAGTACCTTGGATGTCACATACAGGAATTAAAAATAGAAGAGCTTTGCTATATCGGCTATAGTTTTCTTTCCAGACTTATGTGATGTGTAGATGTATAAAGTACCAGCTGAGTGCTTAATATATTGTCTTCTTTAAAGGATCTTTCGGCTGCACTTCTTCCTCTGTTCTTGTCCCCCTCCATTTCTTGCTCCTTCATTTCATTTGATAGATCGAGCTGACCTTGTAGTGATGCAAAACGCATAACGCGTCGGTAAACCTTGCCCTCAATGGTCTTACTCTTCCTGTTAGATAAACCAGAAGTTAATTGTAAGGTCAAGGGGCACTAAACGACCGCATGGTTCAGCTGCACAGCCTGCAAATAGAACACCAAGATGGAGAAAAATATAGAGAGACTTTTACCTGAGGTAATTAACATGACGGGTTTAAGGTTTAGGTGTATTTACCAGAATTGCTTCAAAATTTGGAACATTTTTGACTTATTCAGGATCAGGTCTGTTTTTTATTCCAAATTAGTCAGCAGTTCTCCAAATGCTTCGGTGAAGGCAGATTTAGCTTCGTGGAGGTTCTTGATAGAATAGTTGAGGCTATTTTGTTGAAAGAAGAGAGTTGCTGGGTATTTCATTTGGAATTTAATGTCTTTATTTAGCCAGTATTTGGAAAAGGGTGAAAGGATTTGTCTAGAATGTTTTATAGGAAGTGATAAATCTTGGGCAATTGTAATTTTATTACCTTTCCATGTTATGTACTTCTTTTTTCTTGCAGTCATAATGACAGATTGAGCATGTGAAGCATTTCATATCCTTGCGTAGACTTGCCTAGGAGTATCTGGAGATTGCGACTTTCTTAGAGCCCGATGTATTCTCTCAATTGTGATCGACTGTGATAGTTCCTTATTTTCAATGACAAGATCAAAGATTTCCTTTGCAATGCTAGAAAGTTGTGGCTGTTCAAACTTCCAAACTTCTCTGGTATACCTCTGATTAACACATTGTTACGTCTTGCTCTTGCTTCAAGATCCGTTATTTTTTGTTGCAAGTCTTTTATAGAAGTTTCATTTATGGAAGTGTTTTTTTATAGCTCCTGTATTTTTATCTCACTGTTCATAATTTTTGCTTCGTTTTGGTCCAGTATAGACATGATTTGATCCAAGTTGTTTCCAAATGAGGTTAGCTTTGTAGAAAAAGCTTGGATTTCAGACTGAAGTGGAATTAATGCTGCTTTGAGTTCCTCTATGGAAAAGGGCTGATCAGAATTAGTTTTCTGGGATTGTTTAGGAACTTCTGACTGTGCTTTAGATGTTTTTTGTCTTTTCGTGGAGATTTCTTTCTCTGGGGATGAGATTAATGAAAGTCTAGTCTTCGAAGATTGCCATTCCATTTATTCCATTTTGATAGGATCTTTTGTTTGTTTGCTTGTGTAGAATCTTTACAAGGCTGTCAGGCCTGAGCACATGTAGCTGGATTCACCACTGTATCACTGCTGGAGAAAGGAATTGGCTAACCTTTCATTGCTTCAGATCCAAAAAATATACGACAGGTAGGTGAAAATAAGATTATCCTGGCTTATATGATTGTTTTTTATATGTTTTGATGGAGTGGTAATAACTGATTTGAGTAGATTAATAGATGGTAGTGAGAGCTTACTGAAATTAGTGCTTTCTAGTTTGCTGCCATCTTGAACTCCCCAGTAATGCTAATAATTTAAGTTTCCTACATTCTATTCTTCAGAAAATTCATGCTGATACAACATTTCAATTAAATTAGATTATTTAAAAAGAATGTCCACAATTTTTAGCTTTTTGTCCAAAATTTTTGGCTCTGTCCCTGAATTTGGAGCAAAGAAGTTGAGAGTTATGCTCACCATTATATTTTCTGATGTGATTTGAAAGCTGATTGCGCTTTTACGCTCTAAATCAACATACAAAAAATTGCCAAATGTTCATTTGCAATGATATTACCATTAAAATATTATCTCTGCTACAACTGGGAAGTAGGGTTGCCACCTTTTAAGTAGGCCAAAGTGGGACATGAGGGTGAGGCCAATATGATACTGGCTGCACCCCCTGCCAATAAAATCACCACAGGAGTATTGAAGGAAATGCAGTTACAGGTATAACAGTGTAAAGTTATTACAGCATACTGAAATCTCAAAAAAAAAAGCATTTAAATTATGAAGCATTAACTGTAAAAGTAAAACATTACTGCAAGAACACACAGAGTATTCAGTTGTAACAGTAAGTAAACTTTACAGAAGAAAACACACTATTCATATTAAACAGACAATTATGTTTATTTAAAAAAGTAAAAAACTCTTAAATTCTGCATATTACACTAACCATGACTATTCTGAAACAAGAAAACTAAAAAAATCTAGATACTGCACACAAAAAAGAAATAATAAGCCTATAGCACTAATTTACTCAGCACGACAATGAAATAAAGAGCAGGCCAAACAGCAGCACAGCCATATTTGCACTCTACTCAAAAAAGTACATTTTAAACTGATTGAAGACAGCAGTAAAAGCATTAAAATCAAAATAAACGCATTTCCACTTATAAATGCAAACTATCCTGAAACAGTGATGACATGTTTTAGCACAATTCCAAATGTACTGCATTAACTTCTGAATGTCCCCCCCCAAAAAAAAACATTTTTCCTATTAAAAGTATTTCTTGCAAGACATCACTAAACAGCTAGTCTAAATATATCACAATGCACAGCAGACATCATGGACCCCATTTACCTCTGAACACAGCAATTAATAAGAAAAAATGAAATAAACCTATAGCAGTAATTTACCCAGCACAGCAATGTAATAAAGAACAGGTGCAACAGCAACACAGCCATATTCGCATTATTATCAAAGCAGTATATTTTAAACTTATTGAAGACAGCATAAAAAATAAAATACATTTCTGCTTATTAAAGCAAACTATCTTGAAACAATCATGACAACATGTATCTAGTAGAATGCCAAATTCTCTATGTTTACCTATGAACATGTCCCCTCAAAAAAATAAAAAGTTATACACACATACACATTTTCACTTTTAAAAGTAGTTCTTGGAAGTCATCACTAAGTAACCACTATAAAAATACCCAAAGCAGTACATCTTAACTTCTTGAAGACAGCATTAAAAAAAATAATTGCACACATTCTACCCAAAAAGTGCAAACGGTCCCGAAACATTTCCTTTTGTAAATGCAAAGTACCCTAAAACAGCTACAATAACAATATAAATATATTAATCACAATACATTTATCCGTGAAGATTGCCCCCGCCAGAAATTAAAAAAAAAACTTCCAATACACACATTTTAGCCTTTAAAACTAATGCTTCCAAATCATCCCAAAACAACCACAACAATTATAGATTAAATTACACACACACAGACACATGTGCGCATGCGCACTCGTGCACGCGCGTGCACGCACACACACACACACACACACACACACACACACACACACACACACACACACACACACACATACATTTTACACCTTTAAAAACTACTACTTGAAAATCACAAACTAACCACTACAGAGATTTAAATACTGTACAGTGCATCTCATTTATCTCTAAACATTAAAAAGTTAAACTGAAATAAAACAAAATATTCCCATTTTTAAAAACAAGAGCCATAAAATACTATTTGCACTTACTTACCACTACAATCACAGTCTTTGCTGGGCTAGCTGGCTTCCCTGCTAGAGTGGCTGGCTGGTTGGCTTTCCTGGTGGCGTGGCTGGCTGGTTGGCTTTCCTGGTGGCGTGGCTGGCTGGTTGGCTTTCCTGGTGGCGTGGCTGGCTGGCTGGTTGGCTTCCTTGGCCTTGCTGGATTTTCTGGCTGACTTCCCTGGCCCTGCTGGAGTGGTTGGCTGCCTGTCTGCTGGAGTGGCTAGCAGGCTGGCTGGCTGGTAGAGTTGCTAGCTGGCTGGCTGGCTGCTGGACTGGCTAGCTGGCTGGCTGGCTTCCTGACTGCTGGAGTGGCTAGCTAGCTGACTGCCTGCTGAAATGGTTGGATGGCTGCTTGTCTGCTGGAGTGGCTAGCTGGCTGTAAGTGCCTGGCTTGCTAGATGGCTGGCTGGCTCTGTTTGCTGGGGTGACTGCATTGCTAGCTGGCTGTTTCTGGATGCTGGAATGGCCTGCTTGCTGGATGGCTGACTGGCTGTAAAAAACAAAAGACAAATCCCAGCTTCTATTAGCAGCTGCAGGAGTATTAATAAAAAAATATTTTAGAGCTTTTCCTGCCTCAATCCCAACTCTCTTCATGAGTTGCACCCAATTGCTGCACAATATACAGACCTAATAGGGAATAGCTCTGCCTGCAGGTTCAGGTTGGTGACATAATTAAATTGCCATGGAAGAAACAGAAGTATTTGCATTTTTTCCATGGTGATTTGGTGTGACTGAAAAGTGGGACTTTTAAATTCCCACTGCTTTACACAGCAGACAATGGGATAAGGTAGGTCAACCCATGAGTGTCCTGCTGCTAACAGGACAGGTGGCAACCGTATTGGGAAGTGTGAATAAGGCCAGTTAAAATTTGTCTTTATAGTTAAAGACTTCACTTTGTGTGCATATTGCTATGAAGCACATGCATTTACTATATTGATTACTTCAAATACAGCTGGTTTAGACTTTGATGTCTATTTTCTAATAATTGCATTTTTTTGGCAGCCACCAGAATTAAACTTGGCAAGGTCATATTATGTCCAAGCAATTTGGATACTATGTTCCAGCCCAAAATAAATAAATAAATAAAATAAAATAAAATAAAATAATTTCCCGAGTTATGCTAATTGCTCACCCAGTATTTCTGACAGTGTAGTCTGTAGGGAATTTTTAAACCTGACAACTCATTGCAGTCCCAAAAAATATGTTCACAATTTCCTCTTTTTCCCAATCATACCTCTAACATTTGCAATCTATCTGAAGAAAATTTCTTTGGAGTCTGTTTGAGGTATAAAAATACCTATGCTAATACTTCCAAGCAAAAAAAATCCTAAATCTTCTAGACTTTGTTGCATATTTTTGAGCCATACATATATCCTCCCATTGTTTCTCTGTGAATTATCTAGTCTCTCTTCCCAGACTTTTTATTTGCTATCACTTTTATCCTAATGTAACAACAGAGGGTACTGAGGCAGTGACTGACATTTTATGGGAGATAGGGAGGCAGTTATAATTCACAGATACAATTTACCTATCCCTGCAAGCATCTGTCTTCTCATTTTATTGGGAATTGCTGTTTTGCCATTGACCGTTAAGCCTTGGAAAACTACTTATCTCATATATTCCTGATACTTGTATCCACAGATTGTGATGAGGCAAAATCTGATACATAGACAATATGCAGAAAGTTTTGGAGAAAAGACAGATTCATTATAATTAGTTTTGTTTTAACATGTCTAAATATAAACTAAATTATATATATTGTTTTGCTTTTAGCAACACAATAGCATATTTTCTTGATACCGAAGCTAACATAAGTCCAATAGGCAATGGGGAGACTGAGCTGGAGATCAGAGGGAATAGGAAATGGTGAGTACAGAGGGGCTCATCAAAGTGGCTCAAACTGACCTCCACAGTTTTCAAGTCTTGCTCTGGTGAGAGTAGTAGCATAGCTGGCGTAAGTCAAAGGGCCAGCCACCCTGGATGCAAAGTGCTTGGTGATGTGATTGGTAGATCTGACCAGTCTACAGTAGTCTTTGGTTACCCAGTGAACATAATGAACATTCAAATGCTGGTATTGCATTTGTTTTCAGAACTGAAGCTTAGCATAAACAAATGTAGTAAACAGTTTGTTACAGTACAGAAGAAATAAAAGCAATTTTTTAAAATAACAAGTGTTTTAGCAGTCTTTATACACAAACTGTAGCAATCAGTTTGCTACAGTTTAAATAGAGAGGGAGGAACTTTTTTCCCTTTTACTCTTCAGCTTTGAAGAGATTTTTAGAGAGGCACACTAGATGTGGAGACAGCCTTGGGCACCAGAATAGCTAGCTACTCCTTGGGATTAGTGCTGTACTGAAATAGTTTGTTGGAAGATGATGAGTAACAGTTAAAAGAGTCACGCTGCAGTGCTGCTACTAAAAGCCAGTCTTGTGAGAACTTGCTTGCAAAACATAAAGGAGCTATGAAACACAGTATTAAAAGACTGGCATGAATGTCCATCCAAATAGTTATACTGGTGCAAAGTCCATTATAACACAAATAAGAAGCTAGATTGCACATTTGGATCCATTCTTGTTTGATTGTGTAAATGATTAGCTGCACAGCTCTCAACCAATCAGGGACAAATCACAACAGAATCAGGGACACATCCAAAAATAATCAGGGACAATCCGGGACCATTTAAATATTAGTACTCTTAACTAGAAACATTGATATAATAACATACTGTGAATTAATATACATTTTCTGAAGAAAAAGAAGTCTATAACTCTAATTATTGTTATTATTTGTTAAGTGTAATTCAGCACCTTTTCACCAAAAGTTACCAGTTTTAATAGGGATTAAGAGGGATAGAGCTAAAATTTGAGTCAAAATCAGGGACAGTTCAGAGGTGTGATTAGCTGCTTTGTGTACAAGTATAAGACATAGAGTGGGGTAGAGCAACACTGGGATGGGGGGGTATGGTTTAGACAGCGGTATATACAGGGCCAGCAGAGAGAAGAGTGTGGCTTGGTGGGGTAGAAGTCTGGGAGCTGTGAGTATAAATGTAAACATCCAGTTTAAACTCCTGAACTGGCCCAGCAAGTGTGGTGAGAGTTCATGAAAAGTGTAACTGGAGAGGGGAAAGCCAAATATACAAAAAGCAATGGAATCAGGATAAAAACAGAGTATGTCCTTAGAACAGAGTTTACAAATCCTGTAAACATTATTCTCATAGAGTTTACAAATCCTGTAAACATTATTCTCATAGTGTTTACAAATCCTGTAAACATTATTCTCATAGGTTAATTAAGAGACAATGAAAATGCTAAGTAGGAAAAGAAAGACATTCTAGCATCCTTGAGATATGAAATATTTTTTTTCTTTATGCCATTAAAGGAAAATATTTTAAAAACTGTCTGAAAATGCAAAGATTTTTGTCTTTAAGATTGAGAAAGATCACAGTTGGGACAATACTATCAAAATGTAAAGTACATGGGTCTGGGATACATACAAGAGAACCTAAAGAAATTAATGATGACTTCAGGAGTTACTGTTTCCATCTATATCAGGGGGCTGAAACCCTGCAGACTGTAAAAAGGACACTGGGTTTTTTTTTTTTAGATTCTGCAATCGACTTACCTTAATTCATGATTATGCCGTGAGATTAATGGATTTGTTTTTATTAAACAAGCTAGATGCATTATATACTAAACAGGACAGGGTAAGGGTGCCTGACTTAGATAGACTACCTGTGGATTTATGGGACCTAGTTAAAAAGTACTTCAACAATCAGCAGTACTGATTATGTTTGTTTTGGAAAACTATAGATACCTCAAGATCTTTAGAGAGGCAGTCTTTTCAGTGATCACAAAGGAAAAAGGGATTCTGAGTTTTTATCCTCATACAGACCTATATCTAAACTAAATCATAATTCAAATTATTTATGAAAGTGGTGCATTGCCCCGGCGTCACATGTATTAATAAGTATGTACCAGTATGCATTTGTGGATGGAAAACATTTAATATTATTAAAACATTTATATTGATACACCATGTTCAGCTATCCAGGTCTGCATTACTGATAGTAAACCTTGAAGTAGAAAAAAACATTTGCCATATTGACTGTATATTGTTGTTTCGGGATTTAGAGGTGTTTGACCTCCCTTCAAAATGTGTGCACCTACTTAGAAATATGTATGAAGACACCGTAGGCAGAGAAAAGGTCCTGGCAAAAATCTCTGATGATTTATAGATTTCTAGGGTCACTAGGCAGAAATGGCATGTGTTTCCTCTATCTTTACAACCTTTAGTGAAGTTTCTTAGGGCTTCTGATATAAATATGCATGCAGAATTTCAATATTCACATATAAATCTACTAATGCTTTATGTACAGGTATCAATAATGAGCTATTTGCAGAAGCATCTCAATATTGCTTTAATTTTACATAACATTTTTCACTTTTGACCTATTATGTACTACAGTCCTCAGATCACTAGTTATAATAATCCTGAAATCATTATATAAGTACATGGTGACTCATTTATTATTGATACCCTATGGGTAGTCCATGTTATTGTTTACTAAGTAAAATGCCATATACTTCTTACTGTTACGTTTCATGTTGTTATTGTCTACCCATTTGATTAGTTTATTATTATACGTTTGGAGTACTTCCTGATCTTTTAGAGTTGTATCTAAAACAAAAAAATGAGCCACATGAAAAACTGGAGCTGAGATCAGCTCCAGTTTGTTGTGTGGTTCGTTTTTTGTTTTTGTTTGCTGAGTGCATTTTTTGGTTCCTGTTTTAGAGCTGTAACTAAGCCTGGAACTTTTAAATCATCTACAGACTAGGCACCTAGCACTTAGTATTGATTGGCATAGTAGATATAAATATAAGCCCCAAACTGACTACTGAGGTACCTACAACGTGGATTATTTTGACTTGATTAGTCATTACCTGTATTGATTTCAGATGGTTTCCAGTGTAACCAATTCCTATGCATCCAATCAATTAAGGGTTCTAATCATTTCTTCCAGTGCCTTATTAATAGAAAAATAAGGCTTAGAATAATATGCCTTTGCTAGATCTAGGTACACTGGAATATGCTGTGTTTGGCTGTTATTATACCTGTGTAAAAAGATATTAAGTACATTACTTAAGATCTACCACTAGAAGATCCATGTTGGGAAATGTCGATGCTTTCAATGTTCTTCTAATGTTTCATACATTTAACAGCACCCTTTCAAAGGTTTTACCAATAATAAACATTTGACTTATTGGTCAGTAATTATCAGATAAGTTAGATCTATTTAAATTATTTAGCAGAATTGCATGTGCACATTTCCACTGATTCAGAAAATAACTCATGGATAGTGATTTCTAAAATACGGATGTTAATACTGGGTATACAGAAGCACTTATTTTATTCAAGAAGTAACCATTTAAATTGTCAAGTCCCACTTTAGAGTTTTTCTTAATTTTCTTCATTGCTTCAACAACCTATTCCCTATATAAAGTGTGGCAGCTTACCTTAACAACTTTTTATCAGTTGCTATTTTCTCTAAAGGTTTATTATATCCCACATCTAATTTCCTAGTTAACTCAATAGTGATTTCACTGGTATCAGTTAATAATTTGTTCCTAGTACTTAACACAAAGTTGTTACTTCCTTCATGCCTATTTTCTTGGATATGTTTGAAAAATGATTTCCTGCTGTCATATACTTTGCCAACTGATTTTCATATTTTCTATTTGTTTCCCTTATTTTTAATCAATATTTTACTTCATGTTTCTTATACATTAAACGTTTTAGTGACTTTGGTCATCTTTTCAAACCTTTCATCTCTTAAACTTTATCCTTAATAGTTTTGCTAACTCTTTTATTATACGATGCCATCTCAGCAATGACGGGAAATGTCTATGCTGATTGGCCAATCCAAGCAGTGTGCACATTGTAAATCCAAACTAACCTAACTAAGAAGTCCGGCTGCTAATGTATCATCCAGCCGTGACTGCAAATGAAGTAAACAGTACACAGGAAATATTAGTAGCAATCAACACATAAAAATGAAACTAGGAGATAGAACTCATCAACTGATGCATTGACCAGTAAAGTAAATCAAATGGGTACGGGTAGCATTACGACATTACCCCCTGTTTCTGAAGATGGGAGTAACCCCTTCCCTCCTGGAAACTTCATTGATCCTAAAAAACTGTACTGTAAAAATGGAGGTTATTTTTTAAAGATAAACTCTGACGGCAGCATGGATGGAGTAAGAGACAAAAATTACCCACATATTAAGTGAATTGGTTGCCCAACTCTATTAAAATGGCTTGCTATTTATAGAATAATGTTGTTGCCAGTGTAGCGCTTACCCTTGTTACTGCACAGCTGTCATAGAGGTCCTATAGAGATGTAGATAGCTATTGAAATGTTAGAGATGGGCCTGACAGTTTACATTTAAAAGTCTGTCCCCCTGCCATGTCTATGGAATTAAGAGAATTACAGTAATAAGGCAAAATGCCAGTAAATGCACTAGCTACTAATATTTTTCACTGGTACGTTGACAAAATACTGGTGTTGGTGTAGATGTGCAGCTCATAATATAGTTTCAGTATTTCATGTTATTTTATTGTAATCCCTATAGTACAATATGTAGCATTTTTATGAGGGATAGAAGAACATATTCTCTTAATTCCATAGACATGGTGATGAAAAGCATGGTTTGTGAAAACACGGCAGGGTGACCGACTTTTAAATGTACATAATCAGGTACATCTCTAACATTTCAAGAGCTATCTACATCTCTATAGGACCACTATGACAACTGTGCAGTAGCATTGTAAAAAAAAAAACTGTAAAAAAGACCTTACCCACAAACAATAACCACACATTAAATATCCGACTTCCTCAGCTACGTTACTATGCAAAAGTTAGTTACTAAATAAAAGTGTGGACTATTTTATCTCACAAAAAATGCAAGAATACAAAGTAAAGCAAACAAAAACCTAAATAACAATAACACACACGTAACACAACATAAAACTAATACCATTGTATAATAGCAATAACCCACGACTGGGTGTGGGTAATGCAGGATTTACCCACGGTTGGCTTTGTTTGGTCACTCGGGCTTCACCCTCATGACCAAACCACACTAACCGTGGGAAAATACAGCATTACCCATACCCAGCCGTGGATTATTCCTATATTCTACCATGGATTTCTATTTCTATTTCCATGCAGTTTTAATAATGTTGAAGGAATATAGTTGTTTATGGCCTCATTCAGCTTATAATAGGAGATATTCCATCTATCTTTGATGCTGTATTGCTCTATATCAGGCTCCCAGCTCCACTTCCTAAAATAGTATATTTATTGCTTTATAATAACCATCATGTACATTTTTGATGTTTATTAAATTCTGACATAAATTATTTCCTTTGTTGATAACTATATTCTACTGAATTATGGTCTAAATTATCAGTTAGTGGAAAGTGTTAATGTTTACCACTTTAGTTTCTGATGAAACTAAGATAAATTCAAATATAGTTTCCTTTGAGTTAAATAAGTATATGCTGGCTTAAATCATAGAGGATAATGAAGGATAAAGCTCCTCCTCGGCTAAAGCACATGATAGATAAGCATGCCAGTCTGTATATGGAGCCTTTAAATCCCCAGCCATGATAGTATTCTTATTTATTCTGCACTTATCAAGTTCTTCTAGGAATTCATTTGTTTCTCTAAGTCCAAGAAAAGAACTTCTAGAAATGCCAATTACTTTTATCTGCATGTTCTTAACAAACAGCATCATATTAATTTCACTTCAGGCTTCTTGCTGTTATACATTTCTACTCCCTTATGTATATTATTAGTGACAAAACACCTTCTCTATTCCCCTTTCTACAATTTTGAACTTTTTGAAATTCTTTCAGTTTTATGGAGGGACGGAATAATTAAACCAAGTTTCTGAGATCATGAGAACATCATAATTTATACCTTTCAGAATTTATTCCATATCATCAGTCTTGTTATTCAGCACAGCAAACATTTTTGTTCAATACTGGTGACAGTCTTCTTTGTGAACTGATAAATTCCATCTCCAAGAAAGTCCTGATCACTATTTTCAGCTTGTTCATAGGTTCATAGGTTCATAGAAGGTTACTAGATGTTAGAGCCCTTATAAGCCTAGCCATATTTATTTAGGTTGCCCCAATTGTTGATGTTAGGTGAGTGAAGTTCATAGAGGTAAAGTTATGTTGTAGTTACGTCTTCTGTCCAGGTGGGACATTGGCACCACTCCAGGAATGAATTTATGATCACCCATTCATTGATCTAGTTTGCAGTTGAAGAGGGCCAGTGAGCGACTCTGTTTCACATGAATTGGAAGCTTGTTCCAGAGAAATGGTAGTCTTTGGGAGATGTATGTATCTCTCCAGTGACAAATAATTTTGTTGCATTGGTGGCTCGAATAATATCGGTCTCTAGTGAAATATCATCAACTGTATATTCCCAAAGAAAAATGTGATAATACTCTATCTTTTCCACAAGCTGTGTTACTAAACTGTTTATAGAGCTCACTAGTTTAAGTGAGATGTTTCTCAATCTTGGTCCTTATGGAATGTCTACACAAGGCGAGTTTGTACCCCTTTTCACTGTACAGCGTAATTATTGCTTCTGTTTCAGCTACATAATTCTCAGTGTTCATTCCATATCATTAATCCATCCAAAAATGATTTTAAGAGAGTACTTAATACCGTTTAATCTTCTTCTTCTTCTTCTTTCGGCTTTTTCCCGGTTAGGGGTCGCCACAGCGGATAACCTTGTCCGCACATTGAATGGCAGTGGAGTTTTACAGTGTCGAGTTGCCAGCCCGGCGCCCAACCTTCCACAGAAGGCACACTCACACGCACACCTAGGGCCAATTTAGAGTGTCCAATCCACCTGCAGCATGTCTTTGGGATGTGGGAGGAAACCGGAGCACCCGGAGGAAACCCACGCGACCACAGGGAGGACATGCAGACTCCGCACAGAAGGCACCCCAGCCGAGGATCGAACCGGAGAACCTCTTGCTGTGAGGCGACTTAATACCGTTTAATAAAATCCTGAAAATATGTCACATGTTCTGCATCCCCTCTGAAAGAGATGGCTTCTACCTGCCCTTTTGAAATTCTTGGCAAGTAATTCATCAGCACTTTCAACACTGAATCTTCAATGACCAATACTTGTTCTGTATTCATAATCTGCTAAACCTTTCCTTTCCCTCTGTCAATATTTTCTGTGCTCTTTTGCAAGTAATTTCTAAGTTTAACACTCAGTTGTTTCTGAGTTTCTGTTTCAAGAAATGATGGTGATGTCTTAGGCCATGGTGTGTTTTGCTTTTATTTGCTTTTCTATTTTACTTTAATACCTCAAAACAGTCCATAAGTAGTACAGGACAGTAACGTTATGTTTCTGACTCACTGGAACATTATTTTTCAGCAGCTTTCATATAACTAGGTACACTAAGAACCACACTCCCAACACTGAAACAACAACTCAAAAAAAAAAAACATTGACCCAATGTGTTTGTTGTTTATGAAGGTTAACCTTAATAGACTGCAAACAACTGGGGGGGGGTCGGCTTTTTTTTTTATTTTTGCACTAGGTGCACTAACACTTGTTTGTCTATTCTGCTCAGCCTCTCCTTTTCCTCTGGCAACATATTCTGAGATCTCTTGGAACCTAACTCATATGTTTACATCATCCATTTCTTTCTCAGTATTTATTTCAGAATGAATGGTTATGTCTCTATTCATGTTCCCACCTAATGTTCTGTGGTATTTCTTTAACATATTAAACAATTTCTTGAATGCTTTAAGACTGTTATTAAGTAGTACAAAACCGCTACTTCCTAGTTTCACTCACTGAAACACCATCTTCTTTCCTCAGTAGCTTTCATACAACTAGGTGCATTAACTGTTATCTGTTTACTTCCATAACTCTCCTCAAATGAGCTAGGCGTAGCATTTTTTTTTTTACTTGAAAGTTTCCGTTTCACTAACTTTGTTAATATTCTTTCTCCATATCAAGCTCCTCTGTCTGCATTGATTTAGTCATAGTATTCTTTTGAATTTTTACAACCCCCACACCAGTTAATGAGGTAAGTGCATTTATTGCATCTTTATAGAGGTATGCAGGATAAAAAAGCCACTTGTCAGCATTTTGAACACTACATTTTTGCAAATACTTCCTTTCCAACTGATTTTCTAAGCAGTATTTATCAAACATTCCCATTTTAACGCTATATTATTGTAGTTATCAATTAATCCAATGTCATTTTTTATTATTTTTGGAAACTGTAAAACCTTAAACCTTCTTCTCCCTAAACAAAATGAATTTCTCTTGGGAGATTATTCTTCACAACAAAAAATACTAGCTGGTTAGCTGTATCCTTATCTTAATTTTAACCCCTCACCACATACTCTATGTTCCTCACTCTTTTCACACACAGATGTGCAAAGTAAATCTTTGCTTTTTGTGTCAGTGTTCACTCCTTGCTTGAGTCCACTTGCAGACAGAATTTCTTTAAAGTGTTTATGGTCACAGACAAGTACACCAATCAGCTGAAACAGCAGCTCAAACAGGTATAAAGAATGAGCTAATGGTCTGTCTGCAGATGGTTGTTCCTCCATCTGGAAGGATTTAATGCCCCAGATTAGACAGGAAGAGCAGCACCAACACAGAGTTTACTTTTGGGCTATTTCTTTTTTTTGTAGGTGACAGCTCATGCCCTTAATGGCTACTGTAGGCATGATCCTTGAGGGAATGAAGCTATTTATGTTGCAGGTAAGTGAATAGGAAATTAGATGAAATTAAATAGTACAGTGTATTTGTACCTGTTCAACAGTGCTCTAGATAGGTCAGATATTTTTCTGACTTTAGGATTGGCATCCCCCCCCCCCCCCCCCATGAATCAGTAAAATCTGCTATAATGTTGAACCATCTAAACAAACTTAGTTTTGAGATGCAGAAGCAGTGTAAATATTATCTCAGTGTAGAATTAGATTATGAGATATGCAAGCAAATCAGTATTCTGTCAAGAATAGCACAGTCTTAAAACTTCTGCATGTTTGGTTGGCAATGTCTCCACATGTTTTTATGCACTGACTCATATGCAGCATATTATCCTGGTCTCCCTTCAGGATGCTGAAGGTGTGGGAGTTTTAAAGGAATTGCATGCCTCTGTTTTAAGGATGTGACTCTCTGCAGTGTCCTAATTCATATTTGGCCTCTGTGATTTGTGTTGTTGCATACATTATTCTTAACTGACTATTGTCCATAACAAATGGGCTAGATGTGGGTTTGCTTTCATCTTCTCTTACTGATAGCTAAGAAAGCAATAATAAGCAAATGGAAATCATAGCTCCCAACTATTATTATGCACCTGACTAATAAATTGGAAGAAACTTAAGTCAGAGATAAAAATAATAAAAATGAGTAACTGTCCACTTTGCTTGGTTTACTCTGATATACTGAGATTCTGTGGAGTACAGGAACAAAAGATCTGTATGTCTGCTTACAGTGACACCACATTTTAACTGCTAACTGTTAAGATGCTGCAATAATACGTGCTGATATAGGAATACTGAGTGATAGATTGTATGCATTACAGTGCTGATTTTCACTGTACTACATATTAACCCCATTTGTTGTTGAGACATGAAATGTTGACATTTTCTGAGTAACAAAAAAAAACATTTCTCTTGAAACATCATTAAAAATAGAAACATAGGATCAGGAATACTCTATGCAAGTAATCATGCAGACACTATAGCTATATACACATTTAAGCAGACCCCTTTCAAACACTTAATAGTACTCACCTTCCAAACTGAGCAGGGCTTAATATGTTAACCCAGGTGTAAATTCATCTCTATCTATCCAGTCATCAAGACTGGCCTTAAAGGTAGACAAAGCAGTACTTTGATCTGTAGCTGTAACTTATTCCATAGGCTAGGAATATGTTGACATAGGAACTTCTATCTCCATTGAGACTTGTTTACGTGTTAGGGTAGATTTAGATTCCCTAGGGCAGGTATTTCTAGAGCCACTGGTTTTGCAAAGAAACAGCAGGTCATGTAAGACTGGGTCTTTCATGGCTCATTTTTTGTCATCTGGGAAACAATTACAATAATAAAGTAGTTTAAATAGTGAAAAGGGGGCATAAATATTTATTTACTGCCTTAAGCTTAGTATTTGTATCACAAAGGTTTAAATCTAGGGTTTAAATTTACTTTATTTTATATATTATATACCAGTGGACCTTTTGCTGTCTGTTTGTGTAGATTTTTTGAAAATAATCCTTGCATTTTAATCGTCAAAGAAAATTAGTCTCTGGGATTCATTAACACCTATACTAAGTGCACGCTAACTGTACACCATTCTGAGTGAACAGACAGTACAAGCATAACTCACACCTTTTTCCTCCTAATTTTAGCTTTCCTACTGATTTTCTTGCAGCCTTAAATATTGAAGGGGGTTATAAAGATTACCACAAAGTGTAGATTACATGTACGCTTAGTGTAGTCTTTGTGAGTGACTAGAAAAAACTTTGGTAGAGATGTTCTTGAATACAGATTGTGTACACTTAGTGTAGGCGTTGATGAATCTGTGTTTTTATGATGTCATCTTGAAATGGTGTTTATGGAATTGGGTGTCCCAGCCTATTTCAGTTCTTACCCAAAAATATTCAGTCTATAGTTGATTATATATTTGGGTGCATTTTTTCCTTACATTTGGTTAATGAGTTATTATTTGGTAAAAAGTGTTTCACGGGTTCAGGATAGATAGTGCACTTCGAATGCAGTGATAAAGAGAAGAAAGGTTTATTAGAGGTTAAATGTATGTCACTGGAAGTCAGTTTAAGTCTGCACAGTTGAAATGTAAGAGAGGACTATGCAAGTACAGACATGAGGACTCCAGGCCAACCAACTACATGGGAGGTTGGATAACGGTTAAGATGTTTGTCTTACAGGCACAAGGTTCAGGGTTTGATTCTCACATGGGGTAATTGCCTAGTCTTAAAATGGCCAACAAAAGCAGTTAACCTATAATGTAGTGATTACTGAAATAAATTAATTGGTACCCATTAGATCATCCAGGTACTGGAACATATACACCAGAGAAGAGATAATCATATTTACATCAGAAAGATCATTCTATTTTTTATTAATATAAAGACAGAGGCATTCTTTAATTTGAATTGTCTTTTAGCTACTGGACAGCTGATCCAAATGTGTGCATTGCCTTTTTACCTTTTGACTCTGTAAAACCAACTTTGAAAGGGCAATAAATTCAATAATTATGTGTATGTCTGTACCTTGACTGGGATGCATCATGTTGTAGTATATGAGGTTCTGCCTGAATATTCATGGGTTTACTAAAAGTGGCTGACCTACGTTTGAACCATGACATTTTGGTTTAGCCTGCATCATGCATATTAGGTAAACATTTAAGTCTGTGTGATCCTGGTCACAGCAGCACTGCTGATTAGTGCTTTTCTTGGGTCATAACATATACAGATTCCTGTGACACTAGGATGAGTTAATAGACCAGATGCTTTAAAATATAATTTCTTTTTAATGAGAATAATAACAGTAAATGAAACAACAGTTGTTTATAGCCTGTTATGATGAGTGTGGGTGTGCCTTGTCTTTCTGTCTACATTTGTTTGCCCGTGCGTACACTTGTGCGTATGTATCTTGTCTGTCTGTATGTCTATTTGTGTGTGTTTTGTCTGTCTATGTCTGTGTGTCTATGCGTGTGTTGTGTGTGTGTGTGTGTGTGTGTGTGTGTGTGTGTGTGTGTGTGTGTGTGTGTGTGTGTGCGTGTGCGTGTGTGTGTGTGTGTGTGTTTGTGTGTGTCTGTGAGCATACACTAGCATGCTGTCTGATTAGAAAGAGGAACTGCATGTCTGACTTTGGCATAGACTGGAAAATGAATGCCTATTCTACTGATTAAGCCAACAATCTCTACTTTAAGGCAGGAGAAAGCTGCATCAAACCTACAAGCTAGTCTGGGAACAGATGTCTGTAGACCATCCTTTGAGATGGATGTTTTGTTTTTGTCTGAAGCCAGAGTATGGGCAGAGGAGAATGAAAGGAAATGGGTGGGAGTTTTTCCTCTCTCCATGCTGAAAATGGTGATGAGATTCTTGTCTCTGCCCTCTGCATGCACTGATGTTAATCATGTTTTGGCTGCCTTGCCAGGCAAGACATGCATCATCTCTTATCTCAAGTCTGTTTAAGTTGCTTAACAAAAATTATGACAAAGTTCTGATAGGAATAACATTTCAGTATCTTGTTAAAACATACTGAAAATAGCACTCCTATCAGATGACTTTTGTCCCAGTCACTTTTATAGACTCTGTGACTAGATTGTCTTAACACTGTTTTTTCTCTGCAAGTATAAGTGGTCTGCATATGTTCGTGTGTGTGTGTGTGTGTGTGTGTGTGTGTGTGTGTGTGTGTGTGTGTGTGTGTGTGAATCAGGCATGTTGAGCATTTACACTTAAGTAATGGAACATTGTGTTTTATATTCTACCTTCATGTACAGGAAACAGTATGTGTGTTGTCCTGCACCAGCATGCTATCATCTTCCCTTCTGTTAACTTTATGTAGTGAACTTGTGGCACTAAAATATTACAGCTCTTCATTTTATGTATTGCACATTACTATAATCCCATTGGAAGCATTCCTAAGATGACTTTCTCTGATGTAACATCTTTTAACTCTTTAATTCTTACTTTTTAGCATATTAAAGAAAAGTACCTACCTGTAATCCATAAATTCAGTATGAAGCTTACAGTTAGTGCATGTACCATGTGGGTGAGAGGGAATCCATTGCAACACCATGAGCAGAACTATGAAGCAGTACAAAATTCAGAGTATCTAAGGTAGGCACAGAGTAAGCAATCAGTAAGTTATTTAGGTCATTATATTGGAACAACGTGGTATCATGTTGATGACTAATTGGATGTGATATTCTCAAACTTGGCATGAAGAGCATGATGGGTAA
>NC_056733.1:1613684847-1613694847 GCF_019279795.1 Protopterus annectens | reverse complement strand
CAAACTGGTTGGGAAGAAAAAAATAATATCAACTGCAAAGTGACCACCAAGAAACTGTGACAGAATTATTTGGCCCAGTCAGCAAAACCCATGTAGATATTTGCAGATTTGTCAGAGCAAATTATGTTGCTGGCTAGGCTTACGTAAGCCCTTGGGCCAATAGCCTAGTACCTACCTTTGAACCTATGAACCTATGTGGTTTATACTTATATTACCCATTCATTTTATAATCTTGTGTCATATCTATTACCATTACTAGAGTGAATCAGAAACAAGCTACCGCCAAGGTCCTGTTCATAAAAAATCACATTGTCAGCTGCTTAAAATAGCTATAAAACTATCAAACTAAAAGTTTCAGACTAATCTGCTGAACAACACTTTGTGATCTTATCACTAACATGAAAACACTGGCATGCATTTAGTTTTTCCAAGAAGCTACACAAATATTCCAAAAGTACTGTGGATTGTTGGCTGAATGCCTAGAGCTATGCCCCATGGAATGGGATACTTGACACTTGGAACCAAAATAACCAACTGAAAAACACAGACCTGACAACTATGAGCATACAGAACCCCATCTGCTGAATACATGGATTGGTCCTCTAGAACTGTAGAGTAGAATTCCCAATACAGACCTTTGCATCTGTGCCTTTCTATGGCACTAGGATTTCATAGGTGCATACGTTCATAGGTGTGTATTGGGCTAATGGCCCTGGAGCCTTTACAAGCCTAGCCCATAGGATTACACTGGCATTGTGCCACCCGACCTTAGTTCCCAGTGCCTCTGTCGAGTAGAACCACTGGAGAGATCCCGGGGTGAATTTTCTATTTCCCATCCACTCATCAAGATTTCTGTTGAAGAGGGCCAGTGAGATGCTCAGTTTGACATGTATGGGCAGTCTCTGGGTTATGAACCTGTCCCTCCAGCTTGTTCTGTTGATTGTGGTAATGAGGTTGAGGTCTCTAGAGCATGTGTTGTGGATGGACTGGGATTTCTTTAGATGTAGCATTTCTAACAGAGCTGGGACAGACATGCCTTTGTAAGTCAAGCAGAGATCGCCACTAAGTAGGCAATATGAGACAGAGAATAGTTGGAGTTTTTTGAGTCTGTCCATATAGGGCAAGTGTTTAAGGCCTAAGATCCTCTTTGTGAGTTACTTTTGCAGCCTGTCCAGTTGTTGCAGGTGTCTAGTGAGGTACATGTCAAATGGGGCATTGTACTCAATGATTGGTCTAATGAGGGAAGAGTAGAGGGAGACAATGACCTCTTTCTTCCCGGATGCAAAACCCTTAGTAATGAGATGTACCAGATAGAAGGACTTTCTGACCACGGTGGCAATGTGGTGGTCAAAAGAGAGGTTACTGTCAACCTGTGTTCCCAGATCTCTTATAACACCTTCTGTGTTCAGTGGAATACCATTGATGTGATAATTCATGGGAACTGGGTTTTTCCCAAAGGGGATGGCAACACATTGTTTGACACTGAGCTTAAGGCCATGCTTCTGACACCAGTCATTGGTCTCAGTGAGGCCTTTCTGTAGGATGTCAACATCACTTGGGGAGTTAATACTAGCTCCCAACTTGCAATCACCTGCGAACTTTGTCAGCCAGAGTCCCTTTGTGTTGGCCTGGACTTTAGAGAAGTAGATACCAAACAGGAGAGGACCCAGGACCGAACCCTTAAGACTCCACTCGTGACTGATCAGCAGTCTGACTTGGAGTCAGCTACTTTCACACTGTGGGTTCTATCTGTGAGCCAGTTTGCAACCCACCTAGTGATATAGGGGTTGATGCCTAGTTTAGTGAGTTTTTCTATGATTCCTGAGTGGTGAATAGTATCAAAGGCCTTGGCCAGATCAAGGTAGGCTGTATGAATCACCTTGCCTTCAGCCACAGCTCTGGTGACTGACTCAGAGAAGTCAACCAGGTTGAGCAGGCATGATCTACCCTTCACAAAACCAAACTGTGTGAGATTCAGAGTTTGGAGATTCCCTATATCCTTGTTTATTAGGTCCATGATGATGCATTTCATAGCTTTGTATATCAGACTCGTCAGGCTAATGGGGCGATAGTTCCCAGGGTCTGTAGTCACTCCTCCTTTGTGGAGAGGGATGACTGTAGCAGTGCACCATTCGGTAGGAATACATCCTGAGGTGAGGCTATGACTGAACATGGCACACAGGTGAGGTCCAGTTCACTCTGTAGTTCATTTAGAACACAGCCAGGGATACTGTCAGGTCCCATAGAAGCTGTATTCTTGGCCTTGGGCAGTGCTGTTTTAACCTGTGCAGCAGTAATACTGAGTGTCTGGCAATCTACTGGTATTGTGATTGGTCCTTTGGTGGGGGAGAGAGGGGTAAAGTTGGAACTGAATCTGCCGGCCAGTATATTGGCAATATCTGTTGGCTCGGTATAGGAGGCACCATTGTGCAGTAGCTCAGAGCAAATCTGGGTATTGCTGTGGAGATTCTTTACATAACTATAGAAGGTCTTGTGGTTGTCTTTACTATCTGCTGCAATTCTGTTTTCATAGCTAGCTTTATAGGATTTGATGAGGGATCTCAACTTTTTGTTGAGGCTGAAAAGGGAGTTTTTCCAGTCTTGGGACTTCACCTTATTCCACATCAGTTTATTCCTTCTGTTGTAGTTTGTTTATGGCAGGGGACCACCAGATTGGCTTCCTTTTTTTGGAGGAGAGTGTCTTGGTTCTGTTGGGTATGGTGAGATCCATGCATTTGTGTACATTTTCATACAGTGCATTGGTGTATGATTCGGCGGTCATGCAACTATTCTCCATTTGCATGGGTACCATGAAGTTAGCCGCCTCTGTTTTTAGGAGCCCAAAGTTATCTTTGGACAAGTTTTTCATGGTAGTTACCTTTGCAGGGGTGGGGTGGGAGGGATGTGGATTTCCAAGGTGATATGTTTGTGGTCGGATCTAATCAGAGAGGAGTTGACTATTGGTGTATAGCAATGTTTGCCCATGTTAGTAATGACCAGGTCAAGGATATTGTTATCTCTAGTGGGGGTAAGAATGACCTTGTCCAGGGCATTGGAATTAATGAATTCCAGGAAACATTGGCCAAGTGTATTGGTACATGAGTAGTTTTCCCAGTTAATGGAGGGATAGTTGAAGTTCCCCAGTATGAGAGTGTTAGGTTGGACCTTAATATTCGCCGGGGTGCTTAGGAATATGTAGTGTGAGTCTTGGAACATGGTTGGGGACCTACAGCAGGCTACAACCTGAATCACTGCCTTATCCAGTGTTAGCTGCACCTGAAGTATCTCAGATACGTTATGTTGGGCTACCACTCTGGAGGTGTGAGCATCCTTTATCAATATGGAAACACCATCACCTTTGGAGTCATGTCCACCTGGGCTACATAATCCAACAGCTCCTCTATGTCTCTTTTCATGCAGTTCAGGGAGGTACATCTCAGGTCATTCACACCCACATGTACAATGACAGAGTTGTATTTGTATCTGTTGTTGAGGGACCTGAGTGCATGCGTTATGCAGTGGATCCTGGCACCTGACAGGCAGCTGACTTTAACTTTCTCCTTATTCAACCTAGTGAGTGGGACATTAGTGTGCCTCACTATCGAGTCACCTATGACTATTGTATTGGGCATGCTGTTTTGGCTTAGGGGCTTTGGTTTAGTGGCATACTGTTTAGGAGAGTTATGTGTCTCGTGATTAGTGTTGTATTGTGGTGGTTGAGTGCATTTCTGGCTTGGAGGTCTCTGCTGTTTGGGTAGATTTATATTGAGAGCTTCCACGAAGGTGGGTATGTGGTTTATGTTTTTATGTGAAGGCAGTGCTGGTGTGTGTTCTGGAGGGCTATGTGTTCCATATGGTGTAGTGCAAGTGTTGACCATCTCCTCTTGACCAGCTATTCCGGTCTTGGCTGGGGAGTGTGTGGCTCTGAATTTGTCCTGCATTGCCCAAGGAAGATGAAAGGCTCACTATTTAGTACTCCAAATTAATCACAGAATCATTCCTAGAGAGTCTGTACAAACTGTGATCTAGTCTAGAAAACAGTTTCTTATCATTTCATAAATGTCCCACTGCCATGTACTCTCGACATTGTTTGCTTAAATAAGCCACCCTTTAGCTAAGAGTTAAATCTGGGAATCACTGTTTCTGAGCAATGTTGCTGAGAGGAATACATGGTCAGCTTATAAGTAGTCATTAAGGCCCTTTCACCCTATTTTTCTTTTTGGGGTAATTTATATAACCTCCAGGTTATTTAGTATTATAAGACTTTCCCTACCTTTTTTTGTCTCTGCTGCATTTCACAACTGTAAATAATGCCAGATTAGAAGGAAATGTTTTATTTTAATTGCAGCTATAGTCATGAATACACCCTTATGTCCACTTAAGTATGTGTACAATGTAGCCTCAAAAGTATTGGTCATAGGCAAGATACAGCTACCATGCTGTAATGGGCTTTATGTACTGCACCCCAGCCAAAGCTCTTTCGAGAGGAAGAGTTACAAAGTAATAGAACACCAGCATACCACCTAAATGGATTTGAGGTCCCATTGCTAATGTTTTTACTGTTTTAAGTGCATTGAGATGCCTGCATTATCAGTATTGTTATTCTTATGTTAGGAAATCATGCTTCACACTCAACATGAAAGAGTCTAACAACAAGTGCATGCATATGACATTGTGTATCATTCATGCCATCATAACCTCACATTCCAGAACTCAAATTTCTTTTGACAATTAAATACCATTACTGATCACTTTCAAAGACTTGTACAAATCCCCCTCAGCAGCCTAATAGCATGATCTTTGCCTTTAGTGACCAGAGATTATTTTACTCACACATTTAAAAGACTGTATGACAAGTTACCTGCCTAGGATGGACCAGTAAAATTAATGACTTCTGACTAATCAGACCAATCCTTACTCTATATGAATGGATAAATGAATGAAAGGACAAGCAATGATGCATCTTGAACACCATCTGCTCCTTGGCTGTTTTTGCATAAAAGCATCAGCATGACAACTGCAAAATAACCGACTGTAGATGGTCCTTGGGGACAACACCTGGGGTCCATCATCAGGCTGCTTGAAAATGTTACCATAGTATTACAATTCTGTTATCATCTGTGGCCACATGGAATACCACACTTACTCATGGCCATTGTCCATCTCATTCACAACAAAGCTCTTTTGGCTAATGACATAGGTTTTCATGTTGAGGTGCACACACACTCAGTCATGTAGTTCTACACCTTCCCTTCCATACACAGCATAAAGCCCTGTAACTGCAGGTCACCACAGTGGACATCGTCTATGATTATAACATGGAAGCTCAAACCTACCACTGGAGGATGTGATCCTGGACTTCCCATAAACTGTTAGCAGAGTAAGTGGCTAATGAATTCAACTGTCATGACTATGATCCCTATTATAGTGTTTCTGTCAGCTACCATTTTGTCAACCTGAAACCACCTGTGAAAGTGATGATCACTGTACCCTGATCAGTTAATCTGCATGGATATGGTTGCATCTGGTCAGTCCATGCACTATTTTGCAATGCATGGACATGGTAATGCATGCATGATTTCATTTTCTCTTATCTATGTCATGACCTGTAGCTGTGGACCAGACTCTTAGCCATGATATATTACCCTTGGCTCTGCCTTCCATGTGGCAGCACTATTGTTACCTTTTCATCCAAAAACTCTAACTGTTCTTATACTACTGGTCTGACTACTGTTCTGATTCCTATGTGATGTTTTCCTACTGCTGTAGCTATTTACACAGTACTATATTATGCCACATGGTACACACTACAAAGGTTTTGCAGAAAATGTCTAGTGCATAAGGTAGACCCCTGCCTAATGTGTCAAGATGTTGGACAGGTTCATTCAGTCATCGTAACACACGTTAAATGACATTATGTATTTCTGCATGGGTGGTTGTATATACTATGTGTACCATGTTTGGGGGATTGCAGATAGGGCTCAATATAAAAGTATTCCTGGAATCACCTGGAACACTCAACTGTCGTATCTTGTTTGCGTGTGTGAATCATGGGAACTGCCAGGGTAGAACACAGTCAGACTACTAATTCTATCTGAGGCATTCCGCACCACATGGCAGTGTAGGAAGTACAAGCCCTGAGTATTGGTATATTCAGTTCCTTGGACTAGGAGGATCCTTGATGGCAATGTATGTGAAATGTCTGTCTCCCAGGACCTCAGGTAAATGGACTATGCTATAAAACACCAGCATAGTGGGATGGTTTTCCCCTCTGTAGTCCTTAGGAAACCAGATATGTCCTTCACATGCAACAGCAAGATGCAGAGGAACTGGGATAAGATATGTAAAGCTTCAATCTGTGATATGCCTAATGTATTCCCTATTGGTTGCTGAAAGCTGGAGCTAAGATGTTTAATGCTACACTGGCCTTTCTCAAGCCATGCACCCCCCTTGATTCCACTTGCGAATGACACAGTTTGACTTGCTGTTGTATGGGCTTCTTATTCACCCAGTTATTTGCTGCCTACCTTTTGCTGGTCTACAAGATGTTGGTTTCTAAGACACTAGCAGTATCTTCTAAGTTCTTTGATGACACTATTACCTGTGACAGCACTGGCTCTGATGGCCACCACTCACACGTTGTTCAGAAATAACTGCTGCAACTCCTCGCATACTCACAGCCCTAGTATTCAGGCTAACTTTGCACCATGGTACAGTGCACATATTTTATGCATTTTTGATGTCATCATTTGTATATTTGTGTTTCTCATATGCGTGGGATTCCTTGTCTTTATATCATTATTTGATCATTTACATGTACTGCATACAACACTAGTTTTTGCATTATGCAGTCATGCTGTGACTCTGGTTGCACAAATTCTTCATGCTGCCACTGCCCACTCTAACTTGTGCTGTGCTGTACATTGCTCTAAATATCTATGGATTATAGCCATAATGTTGTGAATTTTGGGCCTCAAAGGAATACATGTTACTGTATAAAACTGATGCATGTATTCTTTTTGTATGTTGCTTCATATGAATGATGTTAAAATGAAATTTATTTATTTTTTGTTTTTCTGTGCCACAGCTATATACTATTGGCCATATCCATAAGCTTTTCATTTGTCTTCCTGTCCAGCATTTCCTTGACACTTGTCCAATATGCGTCTTCAGACTAGGCACCTGTAAGTGGAGAAAATCCTTACGTTAGGCGGCTGGGGAGGTGAGTGTAGGACATTAATGCAGCCTTGTATGTTGCCATCATCAGAATTACAGTGTGCTGTTTGTGTAAAGGGAGTGGGGAACAGCTAAGAAATCACACATATCACTGCACATGGCACCAGATCCAGACCCCCACCCCCACCATTGCCTATGTCACAATCATGGTTTCACCTCCTGACAAGCAGACCAAGCCCCAGTTACAGGCAGGAACCCAAAGTTTTCCTCCTGTAAAAATCAGACTGATACGTGTTCTTCCTGTTCTCAAGCTGCTAACTGAACACGAGTTGTCTGGGGCACACAGACAGGGCTCCACTAATATGCACTATGAAACTGGGATATTAAAATAATGTTTTTTCATTAACATTCATGATATAGTTACCATTTTACCTATAATAGTAAGAGAGCAATATAAGGAAGTCTTTTTGCTGGAAAATTATACAAATTTCCTGAAAATTTCATGAGAAGTGAGTAAGAACAATAGGAGTGAATATGTGAAAATGGACACATCTCTCTCTCTCTCTCTCTCTCTGTACACACACACACACACACACACACACACACACACACACACACACACACACACACACACACACACACATTGGGACTACTATAATTTATGCAGATGAAGCAAAAAAGCCAGAAACAGTAATCTGGGGATAATCTTGAAAATGTTAGTGGTAAATAGGTTAGTTACAATGGGATATCAAAGGATGGGATGTGGTAGAAAAACTGTATTTCCCATATGAAACAAAATTGTTAAAGGTAGCAATTTTAAAATATTGTAATTAGAAGAGGCAAAAAAGGTAATTTCTTTGTTTTATAAGATAGTCCTGTAGAAGAATCTGCAAGGAGAGAAAAAAAGTATAGACAAAAGCAGTGAAAATATGGATCTTATAACATTTCATTACTTAATGAGTGCAAAGTGAAATTTATTTTAATTTTTTATTTTACAATTTGGTGGCAGGGTAGGTGGACTTGTCCATGGACCTTTTTCAACTATAACCAACATACAAGAGTGTAGAAACGAATAAACTTACTGTGAAATTACCACTTATAATAACATAAAAAAGTAAACAGGGTGGCCATGGTGATGCAGCGGTTAGCGTTGTTGCCGCACAGCAAGAAGTTCTCCAGTTCGATTCTTGGCTGGGGTGACTTTTGGGTGGAGTCTGCATGTCCTCCCTGTGGTCGCGTGGGATTCCTCCGGGTGCCCCGGTTACCTCCCACATCCCAAACACATGCTATAGGTTGATTGGACACTCTAAATTGGCCCTAGGCATGAGTGCATGCATGTCTGTGCCTTCTGTGGAAGGTTGGGTGCCGGGCTGGCAACTCGACACTGTAAAATTCTACTGCCAATCATGAGCAGACAGGTGATCTGCTGTGGCGACCCCTAACCGGGAAAAGAAGACGAATAACCTAAATAACTAAATACAGTAGCATATTATGGAAGAATAATATTCAGCATGCAGTTACAACTAGCAAGACTGGAGGGCAAAATATTTACATTATGTACAAGAGTACATTTTGAAACATATTTGCCTACCCACTGTTATAAGCTGCAGAATTAGCCAGTCAAGAAAGCAGTTGCTCTTAGATTTATCTTGTAAGTGCTGCTTAAGTTTTGTTTTTTAACATCTGAAGTTTTTCTGTATTTGTTTATGTCAGAAGAAAGTTGATGGATAGACTGTGTTACTTTTAAACTGGAGCTCCATGTTAACAAGAAAGAGATGGTATTAATGTCAGCTGAGAATGGAGAAAAGCCAATGCTTTCTCTAACTTTGAAGTTGCTGTTTATCTTTTCTTTATGCATCTGTTTGCAGGCTACACCCATACCTGGAGCCACGAAGCTTAGCAGCTCAGCACTGCTGTGCATGAAGGGGATCAAGTCTTCATCCTTTGCAAACCTACAGATGACATGGATGTTTATTATGTAGCTTACCACATCAGCTTTTAGGAAATATACACCCAAACTTCTATATATCTATATATTTTTATATAAGCTGCAAATGAATTGCAGTCTCTTGAGAAACGTTGGACTACAATACTACACTCAGGACCTTTCCACACTGGCAGTCAAACCTGTAAAGCTGCTTGTCTCCCATCACTGATTGAGATTAAGTGCTTTCAGTTTCAGTCTTTTTTTTTTAATTATTTATTAGTTGGTCCATGAATTAGGTATTGTGTTTAACAATCTTTGATGTGTTCAGAACCTGTGGTAAAATGCAATTTCTTAGAAACAGTGCATGCTGAAATATTACGTTTTTATTTTTGTACTTGTAGGGTTTGAAACCATAATTTTCACTTCTTGAACTGTTTTTGATCTTGAAAAATAGAGTATTTTAAGCACACAAACATTTTTTTCTTACATTTGGTTTCATGATGTCATCAATAGTGTTTCAGCATTAAATTGTTCTTCTTGCATTTTGTGCAAAAAAATGAGTGATTAAATATAGAGGCTGATGGTTTAAACTTTAATTAACTTTGAAACTTGAAATAGCTAGACAGTTTTAAGGAATCACAGGGGGCTTTACCTGACCCCTGTGATAAATAATTTTTGTTTAGTTTATGCTTTTAATTTCTGTAGATTTGCCTACAATGCCTTGATGCTGATGGCAGTTTATGTGGATGAAAGTGGTCATTAAAGTGGAGTACGCTAAAAATATTTCTCTCCTGGTGTTCTTCTAGAGGCTTGGTGTTGTGGTTTGCTGATGGCAGTCAGCTTATTTTTGTCACTACTACACATATAGTAAATTTGTTGTAGACCGAGAAAAGTTTT